>NW_008339924.1:593110-593927 GCF_000622305.1 Nannospalax galili
ATCAGAAGAGATAAAGAGGGCCACTTCATTCTGATCAAACGAACAACTGACCAAGAAGATGTTAAAATCATGGTGAATATATTCACCAAACTCTGGTGCACCCAACTTCATAAAAACAATAATACAGGACTTTAAGACCCAGATTAATCCCAACTCATTATTAATAGGGGACTTCAATACCCCAACTGTCTCCATTAGATAGGTCAACAGGGCAGAGAGTTAACAGACAGACATCTGAATTAAAGAACACCATGTATCAAATGGACCTAACAGACATCTATCAAGCATTCCACCCAAGCACCAAAGGACATACTTTCTACTCAGCACCCCATGGAACCTTCTCCAAAATCGACCATATACTGGGGCACAAAACAAACATCAAGAAATACAAAAAGATTGAAATAATTGCATGCATTCTATCAGACCACAATGCAATAAAGCTTAAAATCAATGCCAGAGGAAGCCCTAGTCACCACATGAACACATGGAGATTAAACAACATACTCCTGAATGATGAATGGGCCAAAAGAGAAATTAAGAAAGAAATAAAAGTATTCCTGGAACTAAATGAAAAGGACAATACAACACAACAAAACCTCTGGGACATGCTGAAAGCTGTCCTTAGAGGGAAGTTTATAGCTCTAAGTGCCTACATTAAAAAATCGGAAAGGCGGGGTGTGGTGGCGCACCCCTTTAATCCCAGCACTCAGGAGGCAGAGGCGGGTGGATCCCTGTGAGTTCAAGGCCAGCCTGGTCTACATAGTGAGTTCCAGGACAGCTGGGACTACAGGGAGACCCTGTCTCAAAAATACCAAAA
>NW_008339924.1:594310-595279 GCF_000622305.1 Nannospalax galili
ATAAAAGTTGTTAATCATATAAATGGACTCAAAGACAAAAACCACATTGTCTTCTCAATAGATGCAGAAAAGGCTTTTGACAAAATTCAGCATGCATTTATGTTCAAAGTCTTAGAGGGAATTGGATTGGACGGAACATACCTCAACATAATTAAAGCTATATACAATAAGCCCACAGCCAACATCATTCTAAATGGAGAAAAACTGGAATCATTCCCATTAAAATCAGGAACCAGACGAGGTTGTTCAGTCTCTCGACTCCTTTTTAACATGGTGCTTGAAACTCTTGCAAGAGCAATGAGACAAGAGAAGTAAATTAAAGGAGTAATAATTGGAAAAGAAGAGATTAAATTATCCCTTTTTGCAGATGATATGATATTATATTTAAGAGACGCCAAAAATTCCACCAGAAAACTCCTAGCAATTATTAACACATTCAGTAAAGTGGCAGGTTACACAATTAATCTACAAAAGTCTGTAGCCTTTCTATATACCAATAACAAACAATCAGATAAAGAGCACATGGAAACACTCCTGTTCACAACAGCTGCAAATAAACCTGACCAAAGAAAATAAAGACCTATACAACAAAAATTTTATATCTTTAAAGAAAGAGATTGAGGAATATATCACAAGATGGAAGGACCTTCCATGTTCATGGATTGGAGGAATTAATATTGTGAAAATGCCCCTTCTATCAAAAGCCAGTTATAGATTCAATGCAATGCTAATCATAATCCCCATGACATTCTTCACAGAGTTGGAAAAAACATCCTAAGATTCATACAGAATCATGAAAGACCTCAGATAGCCCAAACAATCTTGAAAACTAAGAAAATGTGAGGATTACTACACAGGAGGATTTTAAACAGTATTACAGAGCTATAGTCATAAAAACAAGATGGTACTGGCACAGAAATAGACCCATAGACCAATGGAACAAAATTGAAGACCCAAATATGAGTAATT
>NW_008339924.1:595621-608433 GCF_000622305.1 Nannospalax galili
CTTCCGACAGAGGTTTAATATCCAGAATATATAATGAACTAAAAAAAGAGAATCAAGAAAGGAAGTAACCCAATTAAAAGATGAACTGAGGAGCTGAACAGAGAGTTCTCAAAAGAAGAAATAAAGATGGCTAAGAAGCATCTTAAAAGGTGTTCCACATCACTAGTAAGTAGGGAAATGCAAATTAAAACCACTTTAAGATTTCATCTTACCCCAGTCAGACTGGCTAAGATCAAGAGAACAAATGATACCAAATGTTGGAGGGGATGTGGGGAAAGGGGAACACTCATCCACTGCTGGTGGGGTTGCAAACTGGTTCAATCCCTATGGAAAGCAGTGTGGAGAACTCTTAAAAAACTACAAATGAACCTACCATTTGACCCAGTTATACCGCTCCTTGGCATATACCCAAAGAACTCATCCTATTGCAGAGACACTTGCACATCCATGTTTGTTGCTGCTCTTTTCACAACAGCCAAGAGATGGAAGCAACCTAAGTGTCCCTCAATTGACGAGTGGATAATGAAAATGTGGTTCATATATACGATGGAGTTTTACTCAGCAGTAAAGAAAGATGAAATCATGAAATTTTCAGGTAAATGGAACTAGAAACTGTTATACTAAGTGAAGCATCACAGACTCAGAAAAACAAACAACATATGTTCTCCTGCATATGTGGATCCTAGCACCAAATCCTTACATGTGAGCATGTATCCAGACATAACTACAGGAACCAGGATAATGGAAAGGAACCAGGGAGGCAAAGGAAAAGAAAGAACCTGAAGGAGAAGAACAGTAGGAAACAGGCACTGGAGATGTGGATAAAATGGGGTTATATTTGTGGGAGGGAGGGAGGGCTGAACAAGGAACCTTGGGGATGAAGGAAAAGAAGGAGCTCAAGAGAGGTGGGACCATAGGAGAAGGGTATAATAATTTTTTTACTCTTTTTTTAAAATTATTATTTAATAACCACATGATTAGAAGAAGCATTTCATTACAGCTTTAACATATTCAATAACACACTCCAGAGCAAGGATACATCTCTTTCAAAAATGACTATAAATTTTGAGGTTCACAGTTGAATTAATACAGTTATATAATATTGAACTCAGTATAAACCCTGTAAGGAATAAAATTCAATGAGTTTTTACCCTTTAAAGATCTCCATTTCATTTTAAAATATGCTGTTTCCTACATTATTAATGCTACTAACACTTAGGTGTTTGCACATGTGTCTTTGATCTCTGTGTATCTGATGATGACTAGTCACAGTCGGTTACTCTCAGATCCTTAGTACTCTGCCTTGTGTCTTTCCCTTTTAGTTCTGTGGTAATAGCTCTGGCATCCTTTCAATGGTCATGTTTTTCACCTCTACTAATTATCATGAAACATTTTTTGTGCTTCTTCCTAAAATATAAGCCATTTCTTTTTTATTTGTTGTTTTTTTTGTGTGTGTATATCACACAGAACATCCCAAACAATCTTATTCATCTATATACCCACTTCCCAAATGGTACCCTCCCACAGCCTCCCCTCTCCCACATATTAGAGCCCACATACTCTGTCACCCATGTTACTGTGGTTATGTTGTCGACAGCCCCAGCCATTCTCCAGTGTTTGTCTTTCTGCTGAATCTAGTCAGCCTATCTAGAGATCCTTGATTTAGGAAGATCAGCTGTTCCTCATCCAGCAGCAATCAGTTGTCAATATTCCTTTAGATAAGATTGGGGTCTGCTGTTCATTTTCCCAGTTCTATGCTGGGTTACTGCCTGGGAGTCTCTTGAGCCACCTTGGCCAATAACTCAAAGGAAGGCATCACCTGTCTGGCATTGTTTCTTGTTATGTAGCATTTAGCTATACACATGGACTCTTAAAAAATTTATATTGACCCCTTTAATCTTTTTATACTTTCCTTTTGGGTGTTTAAGGCCATATAGTTGGCCCAGATAAACCAATTTGTTTTTACTCTTAAGGCCATTTAAGGATCCATTCCTCAGGGGTCACATGGGCTTGGGCAGAGCCCCTGGCTCCTTTCTTTTACCAGTTCCACATATGTGAAGATAAGTCAAAGGTCCTGCTCAACCATGGCTGGCTTTGCTTGGGAGCATAAAAGAAATGTTTCCTCTGTGTTGACCCTCCTCTTTGTAGATTGGACACTGGTTCAAGTACATTTGATGGGGTCTCCATGGTCTCCTTGATCAAGAGGACAGGTGGCTCACTGCAGTTACAGGACATTTTGAGATATGCTCATAGTCCCCTGGAACTTAGTTGACCTAGGTGGGCAAGGGGCAAAAACTGTCCTTTAAGACCCTCTTACCAGATTAGTATAGGCCTCAAAGTATGGCTGTTAAATATCCAAGAAAGTGGGAGAAGGGTTTTCTTAAGGAGGGCACCGTCAACACAGTGGACAGTAAGAAGGATGACAGTATATGGGCTCTAGGGGGGAGGGGGGTATGGGAGGGTATCATTTGGGAAGTGGTTATAAAGATGAATTAGATTGTTTGGGATGTTCTGTATGAAATATACAAAAAAAATCAGTAAATAACCAAATTAAATAAATAAATAAATAAATAAATAGTCCAAAAATCTAAAGGGCCAGTCCCTGAGCACTAGGGGTAACTTCTGACCTGACTCCAGAGCCAGGAAGATAGAGTATACTCAGGATTCTTCATAACAGCGTGAAAGGCAATTTTCATAGTTAGAATTCTCTGAGCATAATAGACAATATTTCTGCAGACAAAAAAAATGTCATTTTCTGCCTCATTCAACTGTCACCATGGCTACCCTTGCTAGGGTGCCTGAATGTGGGGTGCAGGGACAAGTGGGGGAACTTAAAGTTGGGTCCATGGGTAATGCTGAACTTCTACCACACCGCTAATTTCTGGGAGAATGAGATGCCGATGCAGGTATGCAGGCCAGGGAAAGGTTGGCCTGTGAACATGACCATGAGGGTTGTCATGCTTACACTACCTGAGGTGGGAAGACCCAGCCTAAAAGTGGGGATACCGTTCCCTGGGTTTGGACCCTGAGCTGTGTAGAAGGGGAGAGGCGAGCTGAGTGCTGGCAACACATCCACTCCCTCTGCTGTTGGTCATGGATGTGACGCGTGTGGCCAGCTGCAGGAAGTCAAGACCTCCCTGTGGTAGTGGGTGGTACCCCGGAACTGTGAGCCAAATAAACCCTTTCTCTTCTCCCCTAGGTTGCTCTTTGTCAAGGTATTTTTATCATAAAAACGGGAAACAAACCACAGAGCCCAGTCCATTAACTCCAGAGGCTGGGAGAGACACCAATTCCGGGCTCTACTGAAACTCATGGCTCCTTAAAACATTTTCATAGCTTCCTGCGTGTCCCAAACCCCTGCCAACCCCCCTCCAGAATCTAGAACCAGCCTTCCTGGGGCACAGTGTACTGTGACATCAGCAGACAGTGGTCCCAGGGAGGTCCGTAATCTTCTAGACCATTTGCAGAGCTCCTTGAGATGGAGCTCAGTCACCACATCCTCAGTGGCAGGCCCACAGGGACTGTTGTCCAATCAGACCCCACTGAAGTCAGTTCCACGGTTAAAAAGCAACAGCTCTGGGGGCTGAGGAGATATGGGTAAAGTGTTGACACTGCGAGCCTGAGGCCTTAGTTCCATCCCCAGAGCCCACACTATTCTGGTTTCATTCTGTAATAAACAGCCTTGCAAGCTGGAGGGCCTGAGTTCTATCTCCAGATGGAATGCAGTGTTCGGTTTCATTCTGTCACTGTGATAAACACATTGACTGAAAGCGACTTAGGGAGGCAAGTGTATGTTTGGCTCATATCCATGCCACAGTCCATCGCGGAGGGAAGTCAGGGCAGGAGCTCAAGCAGAAACCACGGAGGAGGCTGCCTGCTGGCTCTTTGTGGCTCACTCTCCAGCTCCTGCTCAGCTAGCTTTCTTATACAACCTAGGCCCACCTGCCTA
The DNA here is from genome assembly GCF_000622305.1 of Nannospalax galili. Taxonomy (NCBI): domain Eukaryota; kingdom Metazoa; phylum Chordata; class Mammalia; order Rodentia; family Spalacidae; genus Nannospalax; species Nannospalax galili. The sequence goes on from NW_008339924.1 coordinate 599,571, forward strand.
GCGATGGTGCTACATTAACCATCAAGACAATCCCCCGCAGGCATGGCTACAGGCTGGTCTGACTCAGGCAGTGCTCAGTGAAGACTCGCTCTCCCAGGTGACTTTGGGTTCTGTCAGTTTGACAATAGAAACTACTCAGAACACATATTGTTTTAAACATACAGACATGGCTACAGGCTGGTCTGACTCAGGCAGTGCTCAGTGAAGACTCACTCTCCCAGGTGACTTTGGATTCTGTCAGTTTGACAATAGAAACTACTCAGAACACATATTGTTTTAAACATGGTAGCACTTGTAATCCCAGCACTGGGGAGGCAGAGATAGGAGGTTCCCCAGGGCTTGCTGGCCAACCTGCATAGCCCACTTGGTGAGGATCTTCTCACCAATGACAGACCTTGTCTCAGAAAACAAAGCAGATGTTACTAAAGGAACAGCACCCAAGGCTGTCCTCTGGTCAAGTGCGTGTGCGCGCGCGCGCGCGCACACACACACACACATCGCTGACCACCAAAACCCCAGCTGCTGTCCTCTTTTACTGTACTTGTCTACATGACTTCAGTTTGGACAGAGGATGTGTACTGGCTTTACAGAGAACATTGAGCCTGGATATTTCAAAAGGTTTTGTGATTCCATCTGGGTAAGGAACAGTATGAGCTTTTCAGACAGCTTGAGTAATGACAGTCACTCACAGATTCCACTCCCAGCAGGATGATGTGACAGGGAATCAGGACCACCTACTGTCTTGATTGACGTATGGAGAAACTGATTCAAGGGAGATGAGTGACACCACAAGGTCTCTTGTCCCCGGGTGGTGACACAAGAATGTCTCTGGCTTTGCCTGGCCCCAGGATAGACCAGGGCTGGTGGCCAGCAGTAGAGCTTATTTCTTCTCTCCTGGGATCCGCCTGGCTAGGAGGCTCCCTCCCATCATCCAAAGGGATATGAGGTAGTTAAGGTTGAGCAGACACTGAGGGGACAGCCTGAGCCTCAGGACTTGCACAGTCTAATGCCCCTGGAGCAGGGAGACTGACAGTGAAGGAGCCTGAGCTAGCCTGCTGAAAAGAGGAGGTGCCCAGCCAGTCACTGGCAGACATGGTAAGAGGCCCACTCGGCCATCAGCCCAGGCCAGCAGAGTGTCACAGCCAGCCACAAGAGCATGAGAAATAACAGCAACAGCACGCATGGGGTACTAGCTACTTTTCCTTGCTGTGATTAAAAACACCATGACCAAAAGCAACATATAGAAGAGATTCTTCCAGAGGGATGAGTCCATCATGGTGTGGAGGCATGGCAGCCAGCGGCAGGCATGGTGGCAGAAACAGGAACCTGAGAGCCCATATCTCACCAGCGAAGCAGAGATCAAACCAGAAGTGGAGGAAGACTATACGCTTTCAAAGCCCACCCCCAGTGACATACTTCCTCTGGTAAGGCTCCACCTCCCTAAAGGTTTAATAACCTCCCTCAAAAGTGCCACTGACAGGGGAGCAAAGGCTTAAAACCTGAGCCACGGGGGCATTTCCCACTCAGACCACCACAGTGGTTTAAGTCGCAAGTGTGAGGACTGCTTGGTACCGACAAACACTGGCTACTCAGGCTGCAGATGAGCAGGCTATGGGCTGCCCAGGCTTCAACAGGGCCTGACTGGGTAGCTGAGACCTCAAAGTGGATTGCTGGACTGTGTTATTGCACACAATACCCACAGAGCCTGCGTGAGACAGTTTCAAACTCTCAGATCCCGGGAGGTTTGCACAAACAGCAGCGATCTAAACTACTGTGAGTAACGAACTGCCACTTGTCCCAGGAGCATGTCCCCAGGCATGGTGACGAATAGAATGCTCCAGAGATATTTTTAAACGCACCGGCAGAAGCCTTGTGATTGAATGTGTCATTATCCAATGATGGCTGGTGATCGTCAATTACTTAACTGAGAGAATCAAAGTACAAATTGCCGGGTTCGCTCAATTACTGCTAAAATGGTATAAAAGCATTTTAATTGTAATCAGAATGCACCCTCTCCAGTGTGGGTATTAAAGGCAGTAATGAGCAGTCATAAATACAGTGACCCATTTATCTCCTTATCCGCCCACCAAACAGAAACACCGCGTCCCAGTAAACGGACCCGGAGAGCAGAACGGAGTTAATTAGCTTTGCTGAATTAGTGGAACATCTAAATTGGATTCTATTCCAGCGTCGAGTTGAAATTCGTCTTAGCTTGGAGCTGGTTTTCTAACTGAAAAACGAGTGACAGGTAATATAATGAACTTAGTACAGAAATATTTTCTTTTAAAAATTAAAGAAAAATGTATTTCTTATCTTTTATCCTTTGGCAAAAGTGGTATGAGAATCTGGAGGGTGCTTTTAGGCAAAGAGTGAGGCAAATTCCCTGGTACTCTGTGTCATGAGAGGCAAAGGAGAGGGCCAGTCATTTGGGGTTCCGGACACAGGGTAGGTAACTAAGTGAATGGAAGGCCTTATCCCCAGGCACAGCTTGTCCCAGAGAGCCCGGCTCTGCTGTGGCAATGTGCTCACTTTTGTGTGCTTGGTTGGGCACATTTTTCAAGCTTCCCAGGCAAGGATGGCCAGGGCCAAGGCCCCAGGCACCCTTCCCACACAGCTACCCCAGCCCTGCCTGGAAGAACCTCTCTCCCAGCCTCTCTTGGCTGCCTTACACAGAGGGGGAAGGAGGGTAGAGCGTTACATGTCTGGCCTGTCAGGCAATGTGGAAAAAGGACACCTTGACACGTAGACCTGCAGATTTCTTCCCAAGATCTTCCGGGCCGCAGGTCTCCATGCTGTCCAGACCAGGACAGACATGGTCCAGTGAATACTGTGTTTGTAGCTGGAATTGTCGCTGGTTTGTGTTAGGAAAACTTGTTTTACTTTTTTATTCATTAAATTTTTCTTCAACAATGTCATACATGTTGACAGTTATGCTTTTTAAAAGTTGGAAATTTACCTAGCATCATGAGAAGCTTTGAACCACAGCTACCTGCATCATCTTCTCCTATAAGTATCCAAGCTTCCCTGTGCACAGGGCAGTTACAGACCCCGTTTAAGTATGTCCTACTGACATCTGGAGTAAGATGAACTCCAGGCAGCAGAGAGTCAGGGACTCAAGCAACTGCCTGCTTCTTGTTAGTCAAACCGAGTCAAGCCCCGGGCACTGCCCAGCTGTAACTCCCAGAAGCCATCTTCTCCCTCACACCCCAGCCTGCACACAGTCCCGCTGTTCCCTGGTCTCATGGGAGTTGGCACTTCTGTCACCCAACTGTCATTCAAAGATTTGTATAAAGACATGCAGTAGAGTTAGGTGAGCCCTGAGCTGTTGGAGCACCCAGTTTCCGTTACAGGACATGACAGGTGCATCCACACTTGGTCATGGCAAAGAGGCTATGAGGCCATGAGCAGCAGGAAACAGCAAATATGAAGGCCTGAGATGGAAATGATGAACAGTGCCAGACTCTCAGACATGCTGTGAGAGGCAGTGTTCTCCAGAGAGACAGCCAGAGAGGACAGAGACAGGGAGATGGAGAGATAGCTGATAGGGAGAGAGGGAAGAAGGGAGGGAGAAATGGAGGGACAACAAGAATCAGGTAAATAGATGCCAGAAAGGCAATGGATGACAGATGATGATAGCTAGATTGACAGGTGGTTGACAGGGTTGAACACATGATGGAAGAACAGATGATAGAAAATAGATGACTGGATGTTATAGACAGATGATAGATAGTGAAGAGAAGGTAGATGGATGATTGCTAGATGATAGATAGATAGATAGATAGATAGATAGATAGATAGATAATACATAGATGATAGATGGATAGATAGAAGATAGATAGTTGATAGATAATACATAGATAGATAGATGATTGATAGATGATAGATGATAGATAGATGATAATAGATAAATGATAGATGATAGATAGATAGATAGATAGATAGATGATAGATAGAAGACAGATAGATGATTGATAGATAGAACATAGATAGATAGATGATTGATAGATAGAAGATGATAGATGATAGATAGATGATAATAGATAAATGATAGATGATAGATGGATAGATAGATGATAGCTAGATAGATGATAGATAGACTAGATAAATGATAGAGGATAGTTAAATGGTAGATTAATGATAGATTGATACATGATAAGTTTTCCAATCGAGAAAGATACTAGATCATAGATAGATAGATAGATAGATAGATAGATAGATAGATAGTAGATGAGTTGATAGATGATAGAGATGAACAGATAATAGATAGATAATAGGTAGCTAGGCAATAAATACCAAAGATAGATAGATGATTGATAGATATATAGATGGAAGATGATAGATAGATAGATAGATAGATAGATAGATAGATAGATAGATGATAGATAGATGATAGATAGATAGATAGATGATAGAACTATCCCATAGCTCAGTGGGTTGGACTCAGCTCTAGGCTCCGACTGAGTTCAAATTCTATTTCTACACTGTTCTATCTGTGATCTTGGGTAAATGGCTTTCTCTTTGCCTCAGTTTGCCCTCTGTGAAAATGGAGATGAAAACATCCCTTCTTCCAGGGACAGGGAGAGTGCTGGGTGAGATGGGGCATGTGAGGGACTCAGTGGCACCTGTCCATCCCCTGCCAGAGCCCAGAATGATTGTGACACATGAGCCTGGCTCTGGCGAGAGCTGGACCCGGATCTGCCGCCTTGATTGAGTCATCATGGAGATGGGTTTTAACATCACGGTGAGAGATGATGGTGAGAGAAAGGGAGAAAATCACCACCTCCACAAACCAGAGCGAGAGTCCACTCTGCCATTCACCCGGCCCCGCAGCCAAGGCCAGGGACAAGGCCAGGGAAGTGGGTGACGGAGGAGGGTGGGGTGCAGAGAGTCCCAACCTAAACATCAGCCTCAGCGCAGCCCGGGGCAGCCACCAGCACACAGAGAATCGAATGGCATGTTGTGACTGTAAGAGAGTCAAGCCTGCTCTCACTGTGCGTGTGGCCCGGTGTTATGACATGATTTAGTGGCTCGTCTGTAGAGCTGCTTCATTGGTAGGAAGGAGGCTGTAGACAGAAAGGCCTGCGCTAAAGGATGCCTTGTTTAAACATCACGGTTGGATTACATGTGACCTGTCCTTGTTTGATACCAAATTATGGTTTCTTATCAAGTCTCTTTTCCCCCAGGTTTTCCTGCTGGCTAATTCCAAATAAGTTCTTTGTAAAACTCCAGAGCTACTATTCATCTCAAGCCATCCAAGCCACCCACAGGTCCAGCTCCCTCCCAGAATCCTGCCCCACACAGGGCAGCCCTAGAGGTGCCTTTGAAGGTGACAGAGTGGGAGAATGTGGCGTCCCAGAGGAAAGCTGGCATGGCGTGAGCCGCCAGCCTAAAGCTGTGGAAGGTGGTGAGATGTTTCCCAACACCTGGTGGAAAATCACAGTGCGAAGAGCAAACGAACGGACACGGTTAACTACAGCCAACAAAATAATGGTCCTTAGTGACTTTCTTTCCTCCAGCAATTCCTCACTGAAACTCAAGGTACTGCGTCTTCCAAGCTTCCTAATAACACATGTCTTTACACATGGAGGGAGCTGCCCAGCACATGCTTTTACAGCAGAGTATTTATAGATGAGCCATTATTTGGTGTGAAATTTACTTAGCAGAGAACGGCGTGCTTTATTTTCCACAACATCTCCACAAATTAGCAACGTAAAGGTGCTGCACATGTGTGTCTTTAAGCTGCCAGATAGTTTGGTGGACACTAAGGGCGTAATTCAGTTACTACAAAATACACGAATTCATGGTGAAGATCAAGTTTCAACCATGAGTTTGGGATCCAATAGCCCTGGGCTGAAATCCTTATCTTGTCTCTTTTTCATGTGTCTTCGCACGAGTTTGAGTTTCCTAATTTTTCATCTATAAAGTGGGACTTGTAACATCTACCGAATAAAATGTTCAAGAGGATAAAAGCAAAGATGTGTGCGGCTTAGGACAAAGAAGATGCTCAGACATGGCGCCTCCTCCTCTACTGTCACATCATATTCACCTTTATGCTGCTGCATCTTCAGTACATCATCACTATCATCACCACCACCACCACCACCACCACCACCACCATCATCACCACCATCATCACCATCATCATCACCATCATCATCATCATCATCACCATCATCATCACCACCATCATCATCATCATCACCACCACCACCATCATCACCACCATCATCACCATCATCACCATCATCATCATCATCACCATCATCATCATCATCATCATCATCATCACCATCATCATCACCATCATCATCACCACCATCATCACCATCATCACCACCATCACCATCATCATCATCACCATCATCATCACCACCATCATCACCATCATCACCACCATCATCATCACCATCATCACCGTCATCACCACCATCACCACCATCATCACCATCATCACCATCATCACCATCATCACCATCACCACCATCATCACCATCATCACCACCATCATCATCATCACCATCATCACCATCCACCACCATCATCACCATCATCACCATCATCACCACCATCATCATCACCATCATTACTGCCATCGCCACCATCACCCTCACAGTCATCATCACAGTCATCACCACCATCATCACCATCATCATCACCATCATCACCATCACTATCACCACCATCATCACCATCATCATCACCATCATCACCATCACTATCACCACCATCATCACCATCATCATCATCATCACCCTCACAGTCATCATCACAGTCATCACCACCATCATCATCATGATCACCATCAGCACTACTAGCATCACAAGTCAATGTGTTTGTTTTTACTGTCTTGTGGATAACTATTATTACTATCCTTGGCAACATTTCTCAACTCTAGCACCATCAACACTTAGGAACTAGATGATTTTTTTGTTCTGGTTGCCATCCTATATACTCTAAGATGTGCAGCAGGAGCCCTGACCTCTACCCAATAGATGCCAGTACAACTGCCACCCCAGTTGTGAGCATCAACACAGCCTCCAGCATTACCCTGATCCATTGGGAAGCAGAACCGAACCTGGGCGAGACCGACTGTTTAAGGACAGCTTGCTGCTGCTCTAAACTAAGGGTCCCTCACCAGCTCTCACAGCTTCAAGTCCTAACACAAAACGAGCGTCCTGTCGTCTGCCTGCGGCGTGCACGTGAGCAGAGGCATGACTGATTCGGGCTTTTATGTAGCTTACCAGGGACATCGCGCAGCAGAAAACATCACATATATTATTTTTTCATGTACATTGAAATTGGGAAATGTAAATCCTGATGACACCTTGTGAAAACCCAGACAGATTCACCAACACAGGCTCGCTCAAAGGACAGAAAATTGTAATGACTTGCCTCCTTTTTCATTATTCTCAGTGACGAATTGAAAGATTCATTTTAACCACATGCCAAACATGAATTCTGTGAACCCACTCACACAGCACCCCCCATTCTGCTCAGTTGTCCCAAGACACCTCCTGCCTTCAGCATCGCTGCTGAGTTCCAAAGACGCCCCTGGGTGCACAGGACCCCAGTCCTCCCTGGTGTGGAGTTGGAAGATGAGTTTCTCAGTGTACCTCCCCCAGCTGAGGACTCTGAGTAAGGGGTGCCGTGATGCCAGAAGGGTTTGCTTGGCCTCAAAGACGTCCCTGAAATGGAAAGAAGGAGAAAGCGGTGGAAGAGCCGTGAACTGCAGGACCTGCCAGGAGGTCTGCAGGACTCGGGTTCTCAACTCCACTTTCCATGGATCTGTGCTTCAGTTAGCTCTTTACTTCCTCCATCTGCTTCGACGTGTCGTTATTAATTTACAAGAGAGTTCCTGGTGCTGTTATTCCACCATTTCCCTTCCTTGACCCCGAAGAATTCAGGGATTATTCCCTGTGTGCAGCCCCACCTTCACGCAGCCTGGGAGGGGTAGGCAGGTGAGCGTAGATAGACTAACAGGCAGCCTGTCCACATCAGACAAAGAGAGGTTAAAAGCTGTCAGGGAAGAGAGTTAATTTACAAGAGAGTTCCTGGTGCTGTTATTCCACCATTTCCCTTCCTTGACCCCGAAGAATTCAGGGATTATTCCCTGTGTGCAGCCCCACCTTCACGCAGCCTGGGAGGGGTAGGCAGGTGAGCGTAGATAGACTAACAGGCAGCCTGTCCACATCAGACAAAGAGAGGTTAAAAGCTGTCAGGGAAGAGAGCATGGCTCCCTCCCCAATGAGGGAGTCGCCCCACTCTGCCATTCCTCAGAATCCTGTGCCCTCCCATGTAGGAGATGAGCAGATTCCAGGCAGACCCCAGCTCTGAATACTTGAGGCCAACTAAAGTTTGGACAGACAGAGCAGTGACTGGAGTTCCAAGGAGAAACTGAGGCTGGGAGGATGCATAGAGGAAGCACATCCTCCTGTTTCCAACATAATCTTCTGGAATTTCCTGTGTGTTCCAGAGGTTTCTGCCTCCTGTTCTCAACCTTGTCCTACTCACAAGCTTGCAGCTCTGTTCCCCACCTACTTTGTCTTCCTCTTGGGGCCTGAACCTCTGCCCCTCAACTCCGCAGTGATCTCACCGGACAGTTCAAACTTCAGGACCCGCGGGCTTCATGGCCTTCTGGCCTGGCGTGCACACATCTCACCAGCAGCTTCTAGTAAGAGGATAGAGTGGCTCCCACACTACATCTCGCCGTGGAAGCTGCAATTGGCTGAGAAATATTTTTTGCCTTTTCTCTCTTCCCACACAAAAGAAAAAGAAAAAGGGAGGAAGAGAAAAGGTGTGTGAAGAAACCACCTTAGCACTAACGCAAGTTCACCATTTACACAGGTGCTGGAGCCGGCTCAGC
>NW_008339924.1:611723-643901 GCF_000622305.1 Nannospalax galili
AGATGGTGATGGTGGTGATGGTTGAGATGATGATGATGATGATGGTGGTGATGGTGATGATGGTGGAGATGGTGATGATGGTGAGGATGGTACTGCTGATGATGGTGCTGATGTGGAGATGGTGATGGTGGTGATGGTGGAGATGGTGATGATGGTGAGGATGGTACAGATGGTGATGATGATGATGGTGGTGATGGTGCTGATGTGGAGATGGTGATGGTGGTGATGGTGGAGATGGTGATGATGGTGAGGATGGTACAGATGGTGATGATGATGGTGGTGGTGATGGTGCTGATGTGGAGATGGTGATGGTGGTGATGGTGGAGATGATGATGATGATGATGGTGGTGATGGTGATGATGGTGGAGATGGTGATGATGGTGAGGATGGTACTGCTGATGATGGTGCTGATGTGGAGATGGTGATGGTGGTGATGGTGGAGATGGTGATGATGATGATGGTGGTGATGGTGCTGATGTGGAGATGGTGATGGTGGTGATGGTGGAGATGGTGATGATGGTGAGGATGGTACTGCTGATGATGGTGATGATGGTACAGATGGTGATGATGATGGTGGTGGTGATAGATGATGGTATAGATGATGTTGAGGATGGTGGTGCTGATGATGGTGATGATGGTAGAGATGGTAATGATGGTGGTGGTGGTGATGGCGATGATGATGGTGGTGATGGTGATGACGGTAGAGATGATGGTGAGGATGGTGGTGCTGATAATGGCAATGATGATGGTAGAGATGGTGATGATGATGGTGGTGATGCTAATGATGGTGATGATGGTAGCAATGATGGTAATAATGACAGTGGTGATGGTGATGATGGTGAGGATGGTGGTGCTGATGATGGTGATGACAGTAGAGATGGTGATGATGATGGTGGTGGTGATGGCAATGATGATGGTGGTGATGGTGAGGATGGTAGAGATGGGGGGTGCTGATGATGGTGATGATGGTAGAAATGGTGGTGATGATGGTGGTAGTGATGGTGATGATGGTAGAGATGATGCTGAGGATGGTGGTGCTGATGATGGTGGTGATGGTAATGATGGTGAGGATGGTGGTGATGACAGTGGCAATGATGATGGTGGGAACATGAGGTATAGGATACCTTTTTACCTTGTGGTGAGAGAGAATGAGGTCCCACTCTCCACTCCCAGGGCACACTCCAATGATCTGGTGTTTCTCATTTTCTTCAAAGTCATCTGAGGAGAAAGAAGTAAAAGTGGGCACGAGGTTTCTAAGCACTATCCATCAAAGTGGGTCTGAATTTTTTCATAAACCTCCTGTGTCACATAAAGATCTTCCAGCCACTTTTACCTCTGTGGCCTCATAAGATTATAAAGAAGCTAAAATGATCTCTCATCAGAAGCCACTGTGATGTGACTGCACGTTCCTCCGATAACCCATTCAGAACACTACCAGCTGGATAAGAGCTCACATGCCTGACGGTGCAGAGCACATGATACTCACTGATAGCAAACTGCATTACTGGCCTGTTGTATAGCAATCTTCACTAAGATAAAACATTCCATCTTGGAGGGAAACTCATTAAGCTGAGGAAAGAAACAACTCAAAGGCTTCAGGAAGTTTCTGAAGTCGACAGGATTCTCTAGGTCCCTCCCTTCCCAAGCATAAACCTAAGGACTGCTGAGAAACTCTCATAGACAAGGCAGCTACCTAGAAGAGGTTCAGATCGCCCCAGCAGCCTGAAAGAGACACTGTCCAACCTGCTAAGTTGCCCGTGAGTTCTGCAGTGAGTTCCAGGTTTATCGTTTTCATGAGCTGTCTCTGATGGTGGGGTAGGTGTCTGATAATGCAACTGCCTTTGTGTAGGAGAGGAAGTGCCAGGCCTAAGCACAGGCTGCACTAGAGAGCACAGCTTCCACCTTGAGAGCACAACCTGCAGTCCACAAAAGAGCCAACCTAATCTGCCCCCGGACCTAGAGACTGATGACATGAGCGGCCTGGATGAGAGGATCTATCAGGGAGCAACACACCAGCTTATGGGACACTGGGTGCAGGGGGAAAGATATATAAGGCTGCCCTTTCCAGCAATAAACAAGCCTACAGCACCTCGCCTAGTGTCTGCTTCCCCCCGACTCCCGGTGTCTGTGTGTTGACTCCGCACTGCTCACTCCCACCTCGGCCAGAACCCTCGTTCCCTGCAGTGGGCTAGACCCACGAGGAAACCTGCAACACCTCTGAGTCATTTCCACTCCTGTAAGTAACCCCTCAGCCACAGTCCTGTTATGTAATCTGAATAAAACTCACTGGTTCACCAAGTTGGCCTTTGGTGAAATCCTTAGTTTGGTCTGTCGTTGATTCTCTATCTGGGGTAAGTAAGCATTTGTTCACATCTCCCCAGGAACAGTGCCATACAACTTGGTCTGTGTGTTTGCTCTAGAGTGCTGGAATCTTCTCATAACAGAAGAGTGTGGAAAGTTGAAGACACAGTTTATTCTCCAGATGTTTGCAGCAGAGTGAAATCTCTAAACTTTATCTAGGCATGAACATCTTAACACAGCTCAGCATCCAGAGTTAGCCATGAGACAGGCCAATACCATCCAGCAGTGATCTCAGGCAGCCTGGATCCAGTGTGGCCTCCCAGCTTTCCTCAGGCCACTCCAGAGGCCTCAGTGGAGAGGACAGAATGCCACCATGACAGTCCCTGAGATGGAGCAGAACAGTCTCCCTCCTCCTCTTTCCTCGTGGAATCAAATAGGCAGGAAGCAAAGAGCCCCACACAGAGGCAGTCCGTTTGTGCCGTACCCCACAGTAGATGTCAAGTTACTTAAACTGGAAGACAAAAATATCTTCTCAATGTAAGGTGAGAGGGACCTGCTGTGACGGGAAAATGTGTGTGGAGATGTTGATGACATCATCTTAGAACATTACGGCCCATCATCAAGTGTCCAGTCATGGTCCCCTGTGACTAAAACCTGCCAGTACACGGTCCCAGAATGGCTCAGGATCCTCTCTGGCTCAGACATTCTGAGCACACTAACAGGATATGTTTTGCAGTTTGCTGCCAGGAAGAGTGGAGTTTATCCAAGGGACCTTCACAGATGAGATGCTCAGATCACGAGACAGATCAACAGAGATTTCAGGGCAAACCATTGGTGCGGCCACGCCAGGTGGGAATGGAGGGCAGCAGAGGGTTTAATTGCAAGCATTTTATTATTATTTGGCCATTCTGACATTTCACACATCATTTGCCTCTGCAATTACTTCTAACTTCATTTTAGAGCCATTTAGGGAGCGGATGGATGATGACTCTGTTATAGAAGAGACATCTTTGTCAACAGACAAGTGGTGTGACTCTGCTCATGATCCCTGCACACACACTCTCTCCTCCCTAAACATGAGAACATCCCTGGGCTGAAGGCCTCTAGCCTCCAAAGTTTAAATTGAAATCTAACACCTGAAGGAATGTGTTAAGAGGTAGAGACTTGGGAGGTAGTGAGGTCTAGAGCCTGAATCCTGGCTGTTAGAGGCATGAATCAGGGTTCACAGGCCCAATGAGATTTCCAGATTCTTATGTCCAGGAACAAAAAACTGGACCTAAGGCACGTGGACAGCAGTGGAGACAGAGCCAGTTTATTTTTTTAAAATGCTCCTGAGAATGGAGTTGAGTCAGAGAGCTGGGAAGGCTAAAGCTCTGAGGTGCTCTCACACAGTGGTGAGCCCTTATGGGTTTGCAGGGCATTTAGAGGCTGCAGGACTGCCGGCATGCTCCATCCCTTACCTGTGGCCTTGGTGGAGAGGGGCCTCCAGTCTCCCTTCCAACAGATTCTTTCATGTTAGTTTTGATGCCTCTCCCTCTGTGCCCTACTCTCCTACCAAGGGGTGAATGGGGCCAGCACTCTCAGAGCTGCCTGACCCTCCCCCAAGTGAGAACATTGTTTATCAACCAGGAGCTGGACCTTCCTGGTTGCCAGAGTCTTCATCTTGGACTTTCACCTCCAGAGCTGTGAGAAGCCAACCTGGTATTAGCAAGCCACTGGCCTGCGGTACTTTATTACAAAGCCAACAGTGGGCACGCAGACAGCAACAGTGGGCTCTACAGCTGCATGTTGGAAAAGGACTGTGGAATCAGGGCCGGGAAGCGTTTCTCAAGTTGAGCTCTTCAGCTTTCCCTGGTGAGCCTCAGTCTTGTCTTTCCACCTACGCCGGAAAGCCTGCGTGGGGTAAAGGAAGCTGCCGCCCTCTGTTCTACAAACCCATGTCTGAGTCACAGGCACCAAGTTTCTGAGCCCCTAGCAAAGTGATTGCCTCAGGCCTGGCCAGCCCAACTGTAGAGGGAATAGAGATAAAAGAAATGACTTGCCAGGTGATCCCCCAAGGATTGGTCCGTTCCTGGGTAGAGGAACCCTGAGATTTTATTTGTATGAACTTGCATTGATATGTAAATCATAACGCTGGTGGTTTACATTGGAGAGCAGAAGTCTGGCACACATGTCCTAGTTTACAGGCTTTGCTGCCTCCAGGACACACAACAGCAATGACACAGACCACAATTTAAATACCTCCTCCAGTGCCAGTGTTTCTGGAGTGGCAATAGAATGGCAGGTCATTTGAATATGGCATTCTCCTCTTTTGCATACAGTGTTCTGGTTGAAGGTGTGCTCTCGGTTTATTGGTCATTTTCATTCACCTCTGTGGCTGAGTTCTAAAATTCACTATATGTGTCTTGTTTAAAATAAATAAATAAATAAAAATAAAAAACACAGAACTCCCAGTGCATGAAGACACTTGTCACTCACCCTGGCCCTGTCAGAAGCTTCAGAGAGTACAAATCAGGGCATGAGTTCCTGCTGTGATGGGGCCTCCCTGGCACACATGGGTCCAGGCAGCAGAGGCTCCCATACTTCATGGACTGAAGGTGGGAGCTCACCGATCTGAGCTTCTCGAGGCTCAGGGAAACTACACCAGGAACACATGACTAGAAAGAAAAATGGAGATAGTTTATTAAGAAATGGAAAACACCCCTCAGAATGGGAGGGAGCCAGGGAAGGGCATCTGCTCTAAAGCCAGGAGCTGCAGGACCCTTTATATGCCACTTGCATGGCACCCACCTGGCCCATTTATCCTGGGCCTCTCTCACCTGTGCTCTGTTTGCTGCATGTTGTCCATGAGGAGGGGCACTCAGTCTCTCTCTGCCAACTGGCTTCTCTCAAGTGTTAATCTCTGACCACATCCTGCACTGGCCAGTCTTTGTGCATCAAGACCCCTCAAAGGAGAAGAGGACCAAGTGGCAGAACAAGGCGGGAAGGAAAAAGACTGGAATCAGTGATCTTTCCGGAAACAAGGACACGTGGGAACCTGGGGGTGAGCAGGCAGATGCCAGAAAACAGAAAGGGAAGCCCATCTATCTGCATGTTAACCAAAAACGAATAATAATTTGAAATAAATTAGAAGGAAAAGGTGCAATTGTAAAAATGGTAACATGACATGTGATTCCAACACAATTAGTTGGGAGAAAATTATGTACAGTCACTTTATGCTGAAATGTCAGGACATCCGGGTAAAGAAGAGAGAGGAGAGAAGAAGACACCAAAGGTTGTATAACCCCAAGGCCAATTTTAACTCCACATGAAGCAGAGAGACAATGGCACCTATGGTCCATGGTACACTGAGATGCTGTTACAGGAATTAAACCCGAAACTTACCTGGTCCAGAAGAAGACTTAAGCCACACCCAGAAAGCAGGTGTTTTTCTTTATTATACACGGGCTTCAGTCTGGGTACTCTAGAGAAACTGAGTCTACAACCAGATAGAGACAGGTTTTTATAGAATTTTTCATGACATCCTTTGTCAGTAACCATACTGGTAGATTTGAGACATTCAACACAGATACATGAGTGCCCTTTAGGCTAGCATAGGACATTTAAACAGTCAGCATTTTACAAAAGCAGATATTTTGGGCAAGTGTGGGCAAGGGTTGTGACATTCTCAGTAACAGCATGTATTGCTGATGCCAGCACCAGCTCAGCCAGTTTAACAAACGTGACGCATCGCAAGCAGATGCTCCCTCAAGACCACGGCAAGAGGCAGCATTTTTCCAGGTACTTACAGACTGTGGTTTTGTGGTTGTCTGTCCTGTCCTGTGGTGGCCTGAGATTGATCTCAGAGTGGAAGATTTCCCTTTATAATTTCAGTACAAGTAGATGATTTCAAAGTCCTGACTGTTACTTCTACATAGATCAACAAGCACACTTGTTATTAGGCTTATTATTAGAAGCACATAGGGTTCCAATCAAACACATTTGTTAGCAGTTATTCATCTGTCGTACAGAACAGAGTTATACTGAGGTCGTCGGTCATTAGCTCCACATCAGGTTAATTTTTCCTTAACAGTATCAACATGGAAGTCTTCTAAACAACAGCTGTCAACTAGAGGGTGAAGTAGAGTCTCCAGAAGGCCCCGCACAGCTGTGGCACCCACAGACCTCTGATATAAACTCAACGTGTGTCACATAGAAGGACAGTGTTGCCAAAGAAAGGTCTGAAATGGACAGGACAAGGCAGACGGAACCAGCAAATACAGAGTGACTGCAGATCCACAGTGACAGCATTGTGGTGTGATGGACTGAGCTTATCGCAACTGAGGTAAAAGAAGTCGGAAGGTGATCAGAACCGTCTGGGGTGTTTGAATCCATACAGGAGGTTGGCTAATTTCATAACGTATGAGTGATAAAATGGATGATAAAATTTGTAGAAAGCCCACTGGAAAAGTAAAAATAGCCAAACTGGATTTAGTAAAAGCCGACTACTTTCCCCTAACAAGAGCAAAGAGGAAAACATGCAAACAGAAAAACTGAAAGACCAAAGTGTGTCATGAGTCTAGTTTTATTGAAATCAGAAACAAACACAAGCCATTTTAAGAAAAAGAAGATACCACCATGTGATGTTGAAGTGGTCAAGTCCCCAGGCATCTGTGTTCAGCAGTATTTATCGACCTCCCTGTGTGTCATCAACCGAAAGAAGCATGGACCCCCAACATAGCAACACGCCCCACATACACACCTGATAGACAAACAGAAGCATCACCAGGGAGAATCTGACTAGAACCAGCAGCAGGCTGCACCCCACAGAAGGCGAAGGTGCAGCATTTGAACAGAAAGTGGTCCAAATATTCCCAGGTCTGGTAAGGGTTCAGTGAGGTACGTCAAGAGACGTAAAATCCGAACATCGAGGTGCATCAAAAGTAAATGGTTGAAACCAGAGGACAGAAGAGCAAATGTCCAAATCAGTCTGCATCACATCGCTGGGCCACTGTGCAGAAGACAGCTGACTTCTCACTGGAACAGGCTGAGACCAGGAGACAATGGAAGTGCACCTTCACAAGAGAACACTGCCGGGTGTAAGCACAGACACAGTCAAATGAGCTTCAGATGGTAAGACAGAGCAAATATCATTATAAGCCTGTGGACACAAAAGCACAATTCTCACCCAAAGGAAGATGAGATGGTTTATTCTGCAGACAAATATGAGCAACCACAGCCTGGGAACACAGATTCGGGTTTGTGATTTGAGTACTGCTTGGGTGCAGCCCTTTAGGTTCATATGTTAGAAGTAAGGTCAGAGATGGTCAGACCCCTAAGAGGTGAGGTCTACAAGGAGGTCATAGGTCACTACATCAGTTACTTACCTGTGGCTGTGATCAACTACCCTGATAAAAAGCGACTTAGAGAAGGGAGGGTTATTTGGACTCTCAGTTCTGGGGAAGAAGCAGCCCATCATGGCAGGGAACGCAAGACAGAGGAGCACGAGGCTGGCCTGCCAGTCAATGAACAGAGATATGGCATCTCATCCACACACAGGAAGCAGAAAGAACAGGAAGTAAGGCCAGGGATTGAAACCTCAAAGCCCACCTCTAGCAAGGCTGCACCTCCTAAAGGTCGCACAACCACCTAAGCCGGAGACCAAGTGTTCAGATGTCCCTGCGGGACAGTTCTCATTCAAACCCCAACAGTCACTGAGGGTGCTGCCCTCAGGACGGACCAGCATAGCTCCTGTGGGACCCTGGTTAGTTCTTACAGGTCTCACATTATGGAAGAGTAAGACCACACTTCCCATTCTCTGGTTTCCTGTCTGGTGCTATGCTCTCCCTCAAAATGCACACAGCCCTTTTCACAATCAGGATTCATCCACCACGGGGTCCTGCCAGAGCTGAGCTGATACGGGTGCCAGCCCTCCATCCTATGAAACTGTGAACCAAGTGAACCCCTTTTCTCTCGCTCTGTGTGTATGATGCATGTGCACGTGTGTGTGTGTGTGCATGTGTGTCTGCGTGTCTTTGTGTGTGGGTTGAAGGACAGCCTCACATACCCTCTACTTTTTGTTTGAGACATGTTCTTTCACTGGCCTGGAATATCACCCAGTAGACCAGGCTACCGAGCCGAACACCTCCCAGCTCACTGTCCCTGGAATTGCAGGTGCCCGCCACCAGGCCTGGCTTTGCAACACAAGCCCTAAAGGCCAAGCTCAGGTCTTGATACTTGTAAGGCAAGCGTTTTACTGACTGAGCCATCTCCCCAGCCCAACCTCTTTTCTTTATCCAGCTGTTATAGCCACAGAGAACACACCAACACAGATTGGAACTGGCAAAGGAAAAGTGGACAGGGCAGAGTCCTGGCGAGGCTGGCATCTGACTTCCCGTGGACACACTGCCAACTGTGCCAGTCAGCTCTCTGTCACTGTGACAAAGCACCTGAGACCACTAACTTCAAACAAGGAAAGACTCATTTGGGCCCACGGTTCTAGATTTCAGCCATAGCCAGCTGGCCTGTTGCTTGGGTTTATGGCAGCACTTTTGTGGTGGGGGTAGATGGTAAAGTGAAAGGCTGTCCAGAG
The DNA here is from genome assembly GCF_000622305.1 of Nannospalax galili. Taxonomy (NCBI): domain Eukaryota; kingdom Metazoa; phylum Chordata; class Mammalia; order Rodentia; family Spalacidae; genus Nannospalax; species Nannospalax galili. Next base: position 620,596 of record NW_008339924.1, read on the forward strand.
AGAGAGAGAGAGAGAGAGAGAGAGAGAGAGAGAGAGAGAGAGAGAGAGGGAAAGAGAGGTATCTCACTGTCCCCTCAAGGACACAGTCCGCTGACCTGAGCTCCTACCACTAGGCTCCACCTCTTGAAGGTTCCAGCTTTCACCTCCTCTGTTTAGTGTCTAGCTGGGGAAAGAAAACACATGGGCCCTTGGGGAACATTCTGGACCCACACTATGATCTCATCAAGCTGACTCAGCATGACTAAGGCCCAGACACAGGGTGCTCACACTAAGGCAGTGTTCCAAGAGTCTGGAGGCAATCTCCCAGGAACTTCCCTCGAGCTGATCCAAGCAGGCCTGTCCTTGAATGTGAAGGTTTGAGTGACTCCTGCCTGGCACAGTAACGTAAAAGTGCACACAAGGTGCTTTCTTTCCTTCACATGTGTGAAATGGGATAGACCAGCTTAATGCAGAAACATGGCTGAGGTCTGTAGCCCTCGTGCAGGTGATTGCAGCCATAGCATAGGGGCCTGTGCTCAGGAGGAGATACGTTAGGCCAAGGAGAAGGCAGTGAGTGAAAGACTCAGATTCAAAACAAACAATGGGACAAAAAGACAGGACGTTGGGGTGTAGGGAGGGAGGAGTGGATCTGGAAGGGGCTAGGGAGAGAAGTTGGGGGCAGGAGGGGGAAGGTGAATGTGACCAAAATACATTATAAGAAATTCTCAAAGAATTAATAACGGTATTGCATTTAAAAGATTCGCATTCACAGCAATCACACAGCATTCTACAGAAAGTCTGAAAATACTGAGAATCCAAAGATCCATCCAGGAAAACTGTAAGAGATCACAGCAACTGGGAAGGAAACTGAACTCACAGACGTCGTGAATATAATGTAAAGAAACCAAGGTTTCAACAAAAAATTACTACGGTCAGTAAGTTAATTTATTAAGACCTCAGGGTGCAAGTTGATAAACAAAAATTGCATTCTTAGGAGGAGGTATAAAGATGATTAAGATGCTTTGTATGAAATTTACAAAAATTTAATAGAAAATATACATTGGAAAATTTGCATTCTTACATAGAGTGGAAAACAAACTTAAAATAATTCTATGTTTAGTAGCATCAAAAGCGTGCAATTCTGGGGCCAGCGAGATAGCTCAGTAGGTCAAGGTGTTTGCTGCCAAGGTGAGGAGTCCAACCCCCGGGACCCACATGGCAGTAGAGAGAACCAACTCCCTCAAGTTGTCTTCTGATCGCTACACGTATGCACATCCATGCACACATGTGCACACACACAATAAATGAATAAAATGTAATAAAATTTAAAGCATGTGATTCTTAGGAACAGACATAAAAGAGGCAAAATACATTGAAAAACGTGAGAAATGAGAGGAGCCACAGACCTAGATCAGAAAACAAGCTATGTTTTTAATTGAATGACTAATATTTTAAGATGTCAACTTTTCCTACATTAATCTCAGGATTAAATGTAGCCACAAACAGAATCTCAGAACAACTTTAAAAACTGAAAACCTAAAACCTGACTCTGAAACTTGCCTGAAAACGTAAAGGACGTATTACAGCTGAAGAGATTATTCTTCGAAGCAGCGCTGGGGGCTCACATGCACTGAATCTGGACTTGACAGTAACAAAGTAAACAACACATAATGCAAGGATGGGCATCAACTCATAGGAGCCAGAAACATATACATAATCAAAGTCATCAAAGCAATTAAAAGGCACAGAATGAGGACTGAGAGGTGGCTTGGCCGTTAAGAGCGCCCACTTCTCCTGCAGAGGACCAGAGTCCAGTTCCCGGCACCCAGATCACCTGGCTCACAGCCAGCTCTAACTCCAGCTCCAGGGGGTCCAGCGCCCTCTTCTGGCCTTCTCGGGCACTGCATGCAGTTGGCATACACGTGCACATAAGTGTAAATAACAATCTCTTTTTAAGTGCATGGTGCTGGGTCACCTTGACAGACATGTTCAAAAGCAACAAGACACGTCTGTTTTCCAGGCTGCGTGTAAGGAACTCAGAAGTCACCACTCCTGTTTGCACAAAAAGGGGAGGCAGAGGAAGAAATCAGAAGTCAACAACTCTTCTTACCACCGATCCAACTGTTCAAATCAGAGAGGCAGACGGGGTTACAGAGAGCCGTGCTCACCAGCAGCAGAAACTTCCCTGAGAAGTTTCTAGGAAACTTCAACATTGGAGGCTCTATGTGGTCACATGTGAGGGTTAAACTCCAGGGAGGTCTGTTATGGTGTGGAGTATCTGCACTTTGATCTCCCAGAGAAACCAGGAGAAAGGCCCGCTGCCTCAGCAGGCTAGCGGGAAAGTGGTCTGTGAACAGACTGCCGCGCCCCCCTTCTCCGCAAGGCCTGTTGCTCTGGTTTGCTTTCTGTTGCTGTGACAAAGCACTCTGACCAAAAGCATCTTAGGGAGAAAAGGGTTTATTTGGCTGACACTTCCAGGTCACAGTCCCTCCTCGAGGAAAGTCAGGGGAGTTCGAGCAGGGACCATGGAGGACGCTGCTTGCTGGCTTGCTCTCTGGCTCATGCTCCGCTAGTTTTCTTATACAGCCCAGGCCACCTGGCTAGGGTGTGTAATGGTTTGAATGAGAATGTCCCCCATAGACTCCAAGTATTTGGGCATTTTGTCCCCAGTCGGTGGTGCTGTTTGGGGAGGTTTTCAGAGGTGTGGCCATGCTGGAAGAAGCACGTCACTGGAGGCGGGCTTAGAGAGTGCTTAAACCTTGCCAGATCTCCAGTTGCTCTCTGCCTCCCGTGCCTGCTTGAAGATGTGAACCTCTGCTTTCTTCTCTGGCCGCCTCCTGCCACCATGCCTCCCAGCCATGGTGGACTCTGATTCCTCTGGACCCTTAAGCTAAATAAACTCTGTCTTCTGTAAGTTGCTTTGGTCAGTGTTTTTATTACAGCAGCAGCAGAAACGTGGCTAATACAGGATGGTACCAACCAGCAGGCTGGGCCGCCTACATCAATCATCAATCACAACAGTCTCTCATAGACTTGGACACAGACCAATCTGATGGAGGAAATTCTTCAGCTGAGGTTCCCTCTTCCCAGGTGACTCTAGGTTGTATCACCGACAGTAAGAATTAACCAGCACGCCCAGCCTCAGTCGGGACCATCTTACCAGAGTCAGGGCCACTGGAGGAAGGGTAAAACCCTACAGCTACATCTTCTCCAGCCCTTGAACTGGGGGTAGGAAATGTAGACTTGGGCTTCAGAAGACAGTGGCCTCAACATATGGTATATAAGCCTGCCGCCCCCATCCACACCCTGACATCCCATCATCAGGGCTCTCTATAGTAACTGATATCTCTGATTCTATTTAAGCAGTGTCTCTAGGAACACCCAGAAGACAAGCAATGGTAGACAGACAAGAAGACACTCACTCAGACACCAACAGCTACAGTCGGCAGCACCCAAGTCCCAGCCCAATAATCCCATTGTCACATGGCAAGACCTGCACACCACAGTCCTTTAGATCTGGTACATCACACTCAGCCTTCTATGACCACGTGTACCACTATGGTTTGAAATGTCCCTCACAGAACACTTGGTCCCCTCACAGTTGTGCTGTTTGCAGAGGTCATCGCGCCTTCTGAACATGGGACTTAGCTGGCTGCCTAGGGCTACGGAGGGGCTTTGAGGGTCTACCTCCCACCAGCGTCCTGAGTTTCTGGGATGTAACAAGCCATGCCACGCGTTCCTGGTGCCATTGACTGAGCCCTAGCCAAAATGCCTTCCCCACCATGAGGGGCTGTAATCACTTAAGCCACGAACCCAAATAAACCTCTCTTCCCTCCAGCTGCTTCTCAGAGGTGTTTTGTCACATTCGGGAGGAGAGCAAAGGATTCACTAAAAGACAAAACAGTTTGACGGGATAAAGCAAACACCAGAGCAGAGGCTCCAGAATTAGCACAGGAAGAACTTAAAACTATTAGGGTTAGCATGTCAGAGGTGCTGCTGAAAAGGCAGCTAACATGCATTGTGGGAGGGCGACACGAGCGGAGAGATGCAGACCCGAACCCAGGGCCAAGAGGCAAGCCCGGAAGTGGAGGACGCTCTGCCAGGAACGGCAGGTGCCTTCTGGGATGCAGTCACTGAGTGGACGAGGCCCAGGGGCCAGATCATCGAGCTCCTAGTTGTGCTGATGACACCTCTAAACTGGAAAGGCAATCAGAGAAGGGACTATACAAAGGAGCCGATTTCCTGAGAACGTGAGACAGCAACAGAAGGTGCCGCACATGTACAACGCCAGAGGAAGAAAGGAGGAAAAACCGGAGACCGCACGGTCGAGCATTTTCCAGGTTTAATGACAGACCACAAGTAATAGACCCAGTAAGCCGAGAGAGGCCCAGGCAGGAAAACCCCAAAAAGTCGGCACCCAGTTCTGTCATCTCCAAAGTTCATAAAATCAAGAACAAAGATCTTGAAGGAAGCTGTGTGAGGCACAGTTAACTAAAGAACGAGAAGATACAACAGCGTCAGAGTCCCTTTAGAAACCCCAAAAGGGCTGGAGGAAGGCTCCGAGGTTCGTAGCACTGGCTGCTCTTAAAGAAGACCAGAGTTGGGGTCACAGCACCCACATGATGGCTAACAGCCCACAAGTATCTGGCGCCCTCTCCTGGTCCCCATGGGCATCGTGTGCACAGGTGCACACCAGCAGGTAAAACACTCATACACATAAATATGGTTTAGAAAGGGCAAGTGGGGCTGAGGGCACAGCTCAGTGAGCAGAGTGCTTGTTTAGCATGAACAAAGCCCTGGTTGATCCCAAGCATCAGGAGCGGTGGGGCTCAACTGTAATCCCAGCATTTGGAGGGGGAGGCAGGAGGACCAGAAATTCAAGACCATCCTTGACTACAGAGAGTCCCAGGCCAGCCTGGGCTACGTAGACACTCTCAGAAATAATCAACAACGGAAATAATAAATAAACATAAAATAAATAATATTTCCATACTTTTTTAATTTTACTTGTCATTTTTATTTTATGTGTATGCGTGTATTGCCTGCATGTTGGTAAGTGCACCCGTGTCATGCAGTGCCTGTGAAGGTCAGGAGAGGCTGTCAGATCCCCTGGGACTGGAGTTACGGACAGTTGTTAGCTGTCATGTGGGTGCTGGGATTTGAACCTGCATCTTCCGCAAGAACAACCAGTGTTCTTAACCGCTGAACCATCTCTCCAGCCCTGATAACAACTTGCCCAAAACAACGACAAAAATATAATTGCTGTGTTTAACTTAAGTTGTTTAACAAGTAAAATGAAAGCAATGTTCTCATTGCTTGACATACTTGTATCATTTCAAAGTGAATGCAAATTAGTTATAAATGAATGATGTAAACCCTAAAAAAATAAAATAAAATACGGGCTAGAGAAGTGACTCGGCAATTAAGAGCACCTGCTGACCTTGCAAAGGACCCAGTTTGGTTCCCAGCTCCCACATGGCAGCCCTCAGCCATCCATATAACTCCAGTTCCAGGGGATCCAGCCCCCTCTCTTGGCCTCTGTAGGTACTGGACACACATGGCACACTTACATACATGCAGGCAAACACTCATACACATGAAAATAATAAAAGTCAAAAATAGTATAACTGATATGCTAATAAATAAGAGGAAATAGAATCCAATAAAATGCTCAATTGAAACCAGAGAAAGCATAAAAAAAGAGGGAGACAGGAAGGGAGGGAGGGAGGGAGGGGAGGGATTCTTCCTGAGTGTCACACCTTGTGTCAATTCCAGATGCCTCACCTTTCCTAGTCTTAGAAAACTGTTGGGGCTGTTTACCAGATGACTCCAGCTTGTGTGGGGAGGGGAGGGAGGGAAAGAAAGGAGGGATGGGGGAGGGAAGGAAGGAAGGAAGGAAGGAAAGAAGGAAGGAAGCAGGCACTTACAGGAAACATTAAATATATTAACAAATAGTAATCTAATACATCAATAGTCACTTTAAATGTCAGTGCCCTAAATATGCCAAATAAATGACAGACTCTCAGGTGTAGATGGACAAAAATCAAGCATGAAAAACAAGACCCAACTGTGTGTTGTTTACAAGAAACATGCTTTAGATGGTAGGGGTTCAAAGTAAGTCAATGGAGGGGAGAAGCCCAGACTAACACTGATCAAAAGAAAGCCGAGTGGGTAAATTAATCTCAGACAGAGCCAACTGCATGGCAAGGAACCTTCTTGAGGACAGAGGGGCATCACCCACGCAGTGATAAAGGGTCACTTCCCCAGGAGACCCAAGAATGTCCACCACAAAGCATCAAACACACAAGGCAAACAGGGACGTAGCCATAAAGAAAATGGAAACAAGACAGTGCCCGCCCTACCCTCATGCAGCACACAGATATTAGTTTGAGATGTGACACATGTGGGCAGACACTCAGAACAACATCATCAAGACGGGCCGATGGAGAGTCCTCACACAGGATGTAGATACAACAGCAGAAGGCACTGATAAATGAGAGCTGTTGAAATGAAGAATTCCTGCTTATCCGAAGACACTCCTCACAAAACACACCGGCAGACAGACGGGGAGAGCGGGGAGAGCCGGCTTGGGAATATCAGCCTGACAAAGGATCTTAGCAGGATAAAGTAGGCGTGTGTTTAATAAGAAGACAAACAAGAAAAACTGGCAAAAGTCTAACCAGGGCTCCACACTGGGAGCCCTGAGACTGGCCAGCAGCGCTTGAGAAAATACTGAGAAATGTTCCCATCAGTTACAAAATTAAAGCCACTGAGTCATCGCTCCACACCCACAGCAGAGTCTCACTGCCAAACACGAAAAATTTGGGGAAATTAGAGCTCTGGTACATCACTAATGAGAACTCAAAATGCCTCTCCCAGGTCGGGAAAAGATACAGGCATTTTAAGGCTGTTAAGTGTGTACGTTCTGACCTACAATTCAACTGCTAATTGTGTACCCAAGAGTAGAGGAAATATATGTCCACGCAAACCTCCGCAACAAAATTTCACTGCTAATTTATTTACCATGTCTAATTGCCTTCCCGACACAATTGTCTATGAACAGAACAGATAAAAATGTAAATTTCTAAGTACAGAGTATTGGCCAGAATGCCGGGCAGTGGGAATTATGTGTGCACCGTTGGCAGGAGAATTCTGGAACAATCACTTTGAAAAATAACTCGTCCTTGTCAAACAAGGTGAATTTGAGCATGACTTATGTCCAGCAATTCCGAGTCCAGGTTTGAGGGCCAGCACATCCCTTGTCTGTGGGCATCAGTAAGCGCACACCGGGAAGTTTTATAGGCACCCTGCTCGTAACGGCATAAAACTAGATGTCCATCGTCATAGAATAAATAAATAGGGAATGTTTATGTATTTGTGCAAAGAAATGCTCTATATTAATGAACACGAATTTCAGTGACAGGAAACACACCAGTAAATGTCAGCGCATAATAAGCTTCAGCATACAATAAAGTCTTAGTTTCCACTTAATACAGCTTTATAAAATTCAACATTAAGTAAAACATATATAATTACTATAGCTATATGCGTCACCATAAGCAACTTAAGAGGAGTCACTCTGACTCACCGTTTCACTTGGGCCCATGCTCTTGGGCCGTCAAGGTGCCAGGAATGTGTGGGGCAGAACTGCTCACTTCGGGGCTGCTGCATCACTTTGCATGGGGACCTGTTACTACTCACCCCAGACAGAGGGCAGCAGACCACAGTCTTATACAGTCAAGCGCTCCACAAGACCACATGCAGATGGGCCAGGATTACATGCAGCTGGAGGAGGAGGGCAGAAGAGTTATGCCTAGACCCTCAGGTAAGGGTCTGGTGCCCCCCACTTCCTTCTATGAGGAAATCCCAGGAGGCTGGATCCTATGAGGGTCTCCTGTGGGTAAGCACAGCTGCTCTGATTTCAAATCGATGATGACCGTGACTGTTGTGCCTAGAGGACAGAATTCCCAGCAATGGCAGGAAGCAGAGCACAAGAGCTTCAAGACAAGATGCCCCACGGATCTACTTCCTCCAGGTGGACTTCAGCTCCCAACGTTCCCACAACCTCCCAAAATCACACCCCGCTAGCAAGGGACCAAGTGTTCAACACATGAGACTGTGGGGGACATGTCACATTCAAGCCACAACAAATTGTGAATGTAAACATGTTAAAGTCACAAGGTAGGTTAATGAAGCTGGTATTTAGAGTGTCCGATGTTGCTGATGTGTTGAGGGTTTCTGTGTCAGTTAAACTGTTAACTAGACACAACCCAGAATCACTCAGGAAGTCTCAAAGAGGGATTGTCTAGATCAGGTTGGTCTGCAGGCATGTCTGTGGGAGATCGTCTTAACTGATGTGGGAAGACCCAGCCCACTGTGGACAGCACCATCCCCTAGGCAGGGGATCCTAGACCGTCTGACGGTAGAGCAATCCAGCTGAGCACAGCAGGCACAGGAGCACACAGGATTCATTCTCTCTGCTCTTGACTGTGGATGTGACCAGCTCCCTCAAGTTCCTGCTGCCTTGACCTCCCCACATGTTGGGCTGTGACCTTGGAGCTAAAATAAACCCTTTATGCCCTAAGTTACTTTTTATCTGGGTATTTTATCACAGCAACAGAAATGAAACTAGGACAGACTCAGAAGTGTGCTGGTTTCCTTAGCTAGGTAGGCAACTTGGGTGCTTGTTGCTTGGTTATTCTGACACCATTATATATATCTCTAAATAATAGATTACTCAACATTCACTACAAACAAGTTTTTTTAAGTTGTGCTCTGTGCCTTTATCGTTTCTCATCAGAGAGATGCCTCTATCTGCTGCTTCCCTGTGCTCAGCTGAGCTGGCCCAGCAGGCTCTGTGGGCCCCATGACCACTGCTCACGATCTCAGTCTCCAGAATTACAGAAGTGTGTGTAGGGAGGCTGATGTCTCCAAGTAAAGTTGGGGCAGGTGTCCCCTCCACAGCAGTTCCAGCAGACTTGTGGGTTCAGGCTCCTCTGGATGAGACTTGAGAGGAAGACACATCCCCCTGGAGTGGCACACCCCTCTGATACCTCACACACAGTATCTGGGCCACGAGAGGGTTGAGGGCCTTTTCCTCATTCGGTGTCTGAGCCAAGTCATGTTTGTATCTGTCTTTCACGGTAAGACCTTCACACTAGTAGAGAAAATTATGTCAGGTTGTCTTCACAGCTTGGAGTAAAGCACTGACTGCTTCCACCTCCTGCTATAAAGGCAAACGCTGACCTTCCAGTCATGAAGCATACAAAGCACACAGAGAACCAGCCTCGCCCGCCAGAGCTTTCCGGGCCATCTGCTGCCTACTGATGATGTCAGAGATGAGTCCAAGCTCCCCAGCCCTAACCTCGGGCCTCTCTGCCCTCAGGGGAGCTGTTTTGGGCTGCTTGTCAGGGGCCACAACCTCCCCGAGTTTACTAGACAGAAGTGTTGCCCTAACCTGGAGACACAGAGTGGAAGTTCACATCCGGCACAGTTGTACTCAGAGTGACTCAGGTGTGCATGGAGGATGAATGCAGACCCTGTCACAGCAGCCGCTGATGCGACTGAGCTGCAGGCCACAGCGGATCTCACAGTAGAGCCCATGCATTAACAATGTGTGCTTGTAAGTATGTACATGCAAATGCGCGTTGTGTGAACATTCGGATGTGAGTTCTGAATATGTGTGTATGCGAGCGCATGTGTGAATGAGAGGTAGGTATGTTTGACTGGTGCACATATGTGAGTGTATGTCTGTGTTCTCCTGGGCTGCCCCACCTCGAGGGCCCCACTTGCTCACTTCCATCACGTGTGACACCTCCTCTGAGTCTTCACCTCCTCCTGAGTCAAGAACTTGCCCCTGTCACCAGGTCACCCACTGACTGGGGAGGGAAGGAGGGTGCCCAAATGAGCCGCCACGCAGCCGCACTGCCGAAGGCTGTTTGGCTCCCTGCTGACTTCCCCAGCCCACCGCAGTCCCATCGAGGGATCCCATGGCCAGTCTGAAAGGAGAAACCAGAGGGGCCGTCCTCAAGAGACCAGCAAAGGAAAGGCAGGTGCCCCACCCCAGGGAGTGCGCCCTAGACTTCAGTCATCCCACACGTACCTGCTCCCAGTGGGCTCCAGAACCGAAAGGTCTAGCTCCCTTCTCCCCAGAAACTCTCCCAGAGGACAATATCTCTGCCCCCAACCCCCGTTCTCAAGTGGCCCTAGGGCCTTGACTCCCACGTGAAGAATTCAGGACCTGACCACACGGGGTCTGGAGTGTCCCCTCTTTAGGGAGTGAACCCCAAGTTAGGACCCCCAGGTGCCTGCACCCACAGTCAGCACCTCTCTCTGGGAGCTAACAGTAAAGGACCCATGTCTCCACAGGGCCAGGAGACGATAGAGCCTCTCCTAATGGGGACTGACCTGAGAATTGGGCACAGGACGGGACAGGCACAAGCAAAGTCAGGAATTTTACACGTGGGCAGACCAAGGGCCCCCAAAGCTATGACAGCTGAGGGAGTCAGCACAGTGAGTGACACGCAGCCTGCCATGCTGTTTCCACAGCTCTACCCAGAGTGCCAGGCACTCATCCTGGATACGCTGAGGGTGACTGGAAGCCTGTCCTGCATGCACAAGTGCACACACAGGGGCGCACACATACACACACACACACACGGACAGACACACGGACACACACACACAAGGGACATACATATACACAGAGGCACACCCACCGGAGCATGCACACACACACACACACACACACACACACACACACACACACGGACACACGGACACACACACACGAGGGACATACATATACACAGAGGCACACCCACCGGAGCACACACGTCTTTCTGTGCCCCCCCTTTTCCCATGGAGCCCCACCCCCTACACCTTGATCCCCTCCTACCCAAAGAGCACCCAGAGCCCTCAACTGGTCACACAGGCCTCAGACAGGCCTCAGCTCTTACACAGATGGTCTCAAGCCTCAGCAGAGAGAGCCAGGCACAGCTAAAGAACCGACATGATCCAGAGCCCCACAGGCTAGTAGGTTTCATCTGGCTGGACCCAAGTGGGGACCATGCTCATCAAGTCCAGTCAGTGCCATGGTGACCTCCAGCCAGCAGTGGGTGAGGGATGATGGGTGTGGGGTGGCACTGCTCACCACGCACCAGCACTGACAGAATCGGTGGCCTCCCTGCCTCCCCTGCACCCACGCAGAGGTGCAGCTGCAGAACAACTTCCGTGCTGGCTGAAGCGGGGTGCCTAGCACCAACTCCTATGGCCTCTCAGTGCAGGAGACCCCTGCTTTGAGGTGGAGTAGAACCATCTGGGTTCCTGTAGGCGCCTCCCCTGCCCAGGTAGCTACAGAGACAGGCAAGGAGTGTGTTCCTTGTAGGAAGTTCTAAACTCCCCCTGGCGGCCTTTCTCCACAGCCCTTGAATTATTGGCACACCCCTGCCTGGAATGGAGGCTCTCTGGCCTGTTATCTCAAGCGCCCCACCACAGCTGTGTGCTGGCCAAGCTCCAGGTGGCCACCAAAACCACAGTCACAAGGCTTAGTGGGACACAGACTCACCTGGGCTCTAGGCTGGACCACAGCGTGCTGAGATGTGGGCTCACCTCTCTATGTCCTCCTTTAAAATGGAATTTCCCCATCAGGAGTCCTGCGGGTTCTAGCGTCATGGAGAAGTTGGGCACCACAGAAGCAGCCTAGGGAGCCACATCCTGACAACTGGACATTTCCTAAACTCTCCTGTTACTCACCGAGACTCTAGAACCATCCACGCCCCAGCTCTGACATGAGTACCATCTCCCCTTTTATGGGTCTGGCTCCCAGGCACTTCTGGGCTCATTTAGCAGCCAGACCTGCACCCTGACCAGTACACCCCTTGTTCCCTGCTTGGAGGCCATCTCCCCGCCCCCCGCCCTGTTCTGACCTGTCTCTCTGCCCACCAGGAAGCCATCCTGAAACTTGGACACCCAACAGGGGAAGCCCTTGAGGCGACAGTAGGCCCCCATTTGTGGTGTCAGAAGAGGTCAGAGAGCAGGACCACAAACAGGTGGTGCACCCCGCTTACCAAGTACCCTCCCCACTCTCCTCCTTCCCATCCAGAGACCCTCAGTCCCCCAGAGTAAGAAGCAAGCACCCATCCAGGCATCCCAAATGGCTGATTTTCATTCTAAACACCTCTGCACCAAGCTCAGTTAATTACAAAACTAGTTCACACTTGTGATTTTGGTTTGCCTGCACCTCCTCCGCACCGCGTAATTAGACTGTGGCATTCAGAAGCAGCAGAGTGTGACCTGGTCTCCTGAAGATGCTGACAAGCTTCACCAGACCCAAGCACAGCTTCAGTGGAAGTCCCGCCACATTTGAGCCTAGAAGGCATTATGAGGACAGAGCCCCACAAATTAATTAGCAATTAAAAACTTTATTTACAAAATCAATCCATGGGTACACATCTTGTTAAAATGCTAACTATTATTTCCAGGAGACTTTTAAATAAGAAATGAACAGAAACGTAAGAGGTTGACGGTATGGCATGCAAGAACATCTTCAAAAACAATTTGCTGAATATTAATGAACTGAAAATGTCATTTCTGGTCCAATTACTAGAAGTAATTAGTTTTTTTAATTATGGAGGAAGTAGAATTTTAATAAGGTCAATTTCACAATTACAGTTTTAAAAATACTAATTGTATTGTCATCAAATCTTATATAATAAATGACATTAACTTGCTAACATCTGTTGATTTTCATGTAAATAAAGCAAAAATATCATGCATGGGGTTCCTCAGGGAGTGACATTTTAATGAGAGAAAATCTCTGTGTGGCACAGGAGGACAGGGGACCTCAAGGACTCCCAGGTGGTGGCCTAGGGGTGCAGGGCAGCATTTCACACAGGCCACAAACCCAAAACCTCTGGGAAGGATGGCGGGCTCCTGCTGGGGAATTGTCTCTCCCTGCTGGAGGCAGTGCCTGGCACTACTGGTGGCCTGGTTTACTACCCAGCACCAAGTTCACCACGGAATCCCTCAGCCCTTCCTGTCCAGGCCTCTTCCCCACCCCCACTGAACTTTCCTGTCCCATCCACAGGTCCCCCAGTCCCTCCGCCTCCTGTTACTTACTGACCCACTACGACACGCCATGTGTTTCTAAATGTGATGGTTCAGACACCAGCCCCTGTCCTTTCTCTTGGTTTCGTGGAAGAAAGCAATGAAATCCTACTCAAGCAGTCTGCAGACCACCGTGGCTCTGTGGCAGGAATCTGTGCAGGTGTGCCCCGTCAGAGCTGTGTACAACAGACACTCTACAGATAGCCAGAGTTCAAGTCCACATGATTTGAGATTTGAGATTTGTGTGCTGAACTCTAATCTCCACAGTGAAATGGAAACTTGATCCAACCATAGTGTTCAAAAACGGATTGCTTCATGGGCAGTGTTGATACTGGCCCTAATTGAGAATACAGTGTTTACTGGATGCCACCGCCGGTAACACTGTGTCTATTCAACAGCAACAACAAAACCAGTAAATAGAACGTTTTCAACATCTGTCACCTGCCAAGCTGTCAGTGCTCTCACACCTTCGACCACCCTTCAGACCCCCTTGTGTGAGAGAGTTAAGGCTTTTCTATCAGGCAGACCTAGCGACCGTGTGCCTGTCTCTCCTACTTCCCTCTCCCCTGGGTTCCTTCATTAAGAAATACATGTTTGTCCAAGCAGATGCAGTCAGCCTCCTGCAATGCCCCTGTGCCTGGCCCACTACCCCATCCCTGGGTGCTTTGGTGTTTGACTAGATGTCTAATTGTTTCCACCCTACGTACTTGCCTTCTTCCCCAATTTCCCAATCTGGCCGATGGTGAGGGACCTGTGAGGCTGCACTTCAACGAAGAGCGGCCAAGTGTTCCCCGCGGGCGAGGGGCGAAGGGCAGAAGCTTTGGTGTTTCTTCTCCAGCTTCTGTGCCTTCTGCACAGATAAAGTCTGCCTTGCCAGGATACCTTCATTTGAGCGATGGTCTCTTGATTTGTGACCCTGATTTTGCTTCTGTTTGTATGTTCCAAGAGTTTAATACGTAAAGGCACAGAAGCGAGCAGATCTGTCTGAAAACTCATGTAATACAATTCAGAGTGTTCAGTAAAGCCAAGGCTGTGAAAACCGTCAGGCCCCCATCCTAACCCCTCCCATGCCAGTCTGGGCACAGGCAGGACTCTCTTCATGACTGTGCTGTAACACTGGACGCGGGGCAGGTGGGTTTGGAGGGCAGAGGAGAAGAGAGTAAGAAGGGCAGGGTGGGTCCTGAGCACTAGAGTTTTGGCTACACAGCCTTCCTGTCCTTCCCATCCAAACTTCTTCCAAAAATGCCACTTTGTTCAAGGATAGTCAGGTACGTCTGTTGCTGCTGCCCCCACGTCTCTGCTAAGAGCAAACACCAAGCACCCGAGATGATGTAGCCCAGCTCCTCAGCGGTGGCAGCATCCCAGGGAAGGAAGAATTCCTGTCTTGTTTTTGAATCTGATAGCTATTGGAAATGGGTTCCACAGCAATTCTCGCCTCAGCCAAATAATGCCCTGAGCCTAACTGTGGCCACGGTGCTCTGTGGACATGAGAGTCCAGGTGTGGCCCAGGGTTGTTGTTAGAGTAGCAGATAGCCCCAGAAGATTAACTGGTCAAGTCTTTAAAATCTCTAGTTCACCTGTTGAAAGACCCACATTTCCTGTTTCATGGGTCAGTCACCGAGCTCCCGGCCAGTGTTGCTAGACCTTCCTCTTGGGCCAGAACCACAGTGACTCTCACAACAACCCCTGAAGCATGTCCTGTGATTGACCCCAATTTACAGGTGGAAACAGCAAGTTCCTGGGGCCTCAGCAGGTAGAGGCGGAGCCTTGTCCAACCCCAGGCTGTCTGAGCAGGACTAGCTCTGGCCACCCAGCACTATGCCTTGCTGAAGACTTTGAAGGTAGTTTGTGGAGACTGTACTGCAAAGGCCCACACCCTCCTTCTCCACAACGTGAGACTCACTTCACCGGAATCAGGAGGGGCAGGTAAAGTGTCCTGGTGACAAGGCCCGGAGCGAAAGCAGCCAGAATGAGGCCCTGTCCTGCTGTGACCTTCACAGCCAACAAATCAGAGCAGGCCTTTGGGAAATATTACTGAAAGTACAAATGTTCACGAGCCCTGGGAGAGGGTGAGGAGGGAGTACTCAGGGTTACAGGTACTTGGACAGAGCTGGGACTGACCTGAAAGCCTACAGCAGGTGGTGGGTCAGACGGCCCCAGCTGTTTTCTCTGTGGGCATCCCATCATTTTATTAAAGGGCTAAACTTGGCTGTGAAATGCCCACTTAGCACAGGCTGCCCAGTACTCCTGGGGCACACATGCAAACATCCTGCCCTCCATGTATCCAGGCCCCTCTCTGCAGAAGTTCTGCCCTCACAGCTCCCTGGCGAGGTTTCTCCCTGCAGGGAACAGCTTGTGGCCATTAAAATGGTTTGTGGGTATTTGTTAGATCCCTGGGAGCGTCCTGTTGAATTTTAATTACCCAGATTAAGATCTATTGATATAATTATTGAGATATATAAAAGTTTTATTTAAACATAGGCATCTTAGAATCAACACTCCCAGGACAATAAATGACTTTACTGCCTCTCAGTGTGAGACATCTGCAGACTCCAGGACATGAGCTCCAAGTTCAAGGGCGTTCTAACATCCACCTCTCCTGAGCCAAGGCTTTGCATCCTGCAGGGCCCAAGCCTCCCGAAGCAGGGGTGTGGGTACGGGTGCAGGCCCCACCTGACAAGGGCTTCCTGGCCCTTCACGTACATACAGGCAATATGCTCCTACACATAAAATGAAAATAGTGAATAAATGTTTTTAGAGAAGCAGAGAGAGAATGGAAAGAGGAGAGAGGCTGTGAGCTCTCAAAGCCCACCCCCCAATGACATGCTTATCCCAGCGAGGCTATACCTCCTAAAGGTTTCGTAACCTCCCCAAACAGCACCACCAGCTGGGGACCAAGTATTCAAATATCTGAACCTACAAGGCCATGTCTCACTCAAACCACCATGCTGATAAACATCTGACCTTAAGGAGTTGCCCCAAGGCACAGTGTGACCTGAGAGTCTCTCTCAGACATCACCTTCAGGTGTGTGTTCATTCATCCCCTACTTCCCAATGGCCAGTACTGTTTGAGGGTTAGGGGACACCCCCCCCAGCTTCAAAAGAAGGAGTACATTCCTGGCATTGGGCTTTTACTCTGCTAGTCTGTGGGGTCTAATAGGGCAGTGTCCCCCTGTTATACGATCTCCTTTTACTCTCCATAATGTACATGTATATGTTTTAAGTAGCTCCTATAGTGGTGGGTGCCCTCATAAACTCTTTCTAGAGACCTTAGTGTTAATTACCCCTCCCCATATCTCCTCCCTTCAGATACTCCTGCCTGTCTCTCAGTGGCCAGCACCAAGCTTGTAGGGCAGCAGGGATCCCTCAAGTCCCACAGCCCCCACACTCCATTTATCACTTGAAAGAGGATCTTTTTCAAAGCTTCAGGGCATAGGGAACACTGTCCTGCTCTCCAGCAGATGTGACCAAGGGCAGCCAGGACAGGTATGAAGAGAAGTGGACTACATACACATTCACATACACATACACATACACACACATCCTCATGGACACAGAGGCAGACTGATGGAGACTCACAGGGATAGGCTCACTGCAGAAAGGGGTAGATAAGCCTGACATCTCCAGGGTCAGGGGTCAGCTGGGGACCAGGAAGGCTGGGGGACCAGGGAGACTAGGGGACCAGGAAGTCTGGGGGGCCAGGGAGCCTAGGGACCAGGAAGTCTGGGGGAGCCAAGAAGGCTAAGGGAACCAAGAAGTCTGGGGGGCCAGGGAGACTAGGGACCAGGAAGTCTGGGGGAGCCAAGAAGGCTCGGGGACCAGGAAGTCTGGGGGCCAAGAAGGCTCGGGGACCAGGAAGAATGGAGACCAGGAAGTCTGAGGACAGAAAGGCTAGAGACTCAGACAGGTGCTATGTGGCAAGCTGAAGATAATCCCTACTTTGTCTCTGTTCTCAGACTCTTCAGCTTTTTGGATAAGGCCCACCCACATCAGAGAGGTTCAACCATCTTTCTCCAACTGGATCAATGGTAGATGTGGTTCACGTCTACTCCCCGCCATGTCAATGTTTGTCCATACAACCAGGCACCACGGCCCGGCCAGGCGGACACATAGACGTAAGTGCCTCCACAGGAGCACAGATCAGAGATTCAGCAGCCCACTGTCACTTCCCAAGTCCTGTCGGCACACCCCGTGTTAGGCCAGAAGGTACAGGAGAGCCCAGCTTGAGGCCGTCTTGGGCAGGCAGAGAGCTCATGGCAGGAAGGAAGGTACATGCATTCGGGCAGCAGAGGTCACCCTGACTGGATCCTTGGAGCGATTTATGCTTATGGAGTGGGGTGGAGGACTCAGAGGTGACAGAGGGTAAAGGGCATAGCATGAGAAGGAAGGGCGGCAGGTCGTGGGGAAGTCCACCCTGCCCAGGATGAGGAAGCCCAGCCTCCCCTGCTGTGGCCAGCAGTAAGTTCAGGATGCTCACTGCCTGTGATCAGCCTCTGGCTACACAAAAGCATCTCAAAGACCCAGACTCCACATGGCTGGAGCGCAGCAGAGAACCCAGATCTGAGTCAGATACATTGGACAGCAAGTTTAACCAGCTCCTACAGGCTCTGGGAACACCGGCAGGCAGGGCCATGTGTCACGGAGGAGGAGCCCTGGCCTTTCCTTACTCTTCCTGGAGCTGTCCGCACAGCCACTAAACACCACCCTCCTGGGCCAGCCTCTTCTCTGCGGGGGGGGGGCTCTGATACCAGCTCCATCTGTATGTGAGGGGGGCTCTGATGCCAGCTCCATCTGTATGTGGGGGGGCTCTGATGCCAGCCCCATCCACCTGCACTTTTTTCTCTAGTTTCCTAGAAGGCCACAGTGAAGAAGGCATGAGGCACCTGCCTCTGGGCAATGGGAATCAAAAGCAAGGTACACCGCTCATCAGTCTTGACATGGGGTCGGTCCTGTGGAGGACAGCTCAGAGG
The DNA here is from genome assembly GCF_000622305.1 of Nannospalax galili. Classification (NCBI taxonomy): domain Eukaryota; kingdom Metazoa; phylum Chordata; class Mammalia; order Rodentia; family Spalacidae; genus Nannospalax; species Nannospalax galili. Next base: position 638,652 of record NW_008339924.1, read on the forward strand.
GTGTTTGGTCATCAGGCCTTCCTTTCCATGGAAGCCCAAGTCCCTGATGGACCCAGATCCCGCAGAAGGCAGGTTTGGGGACGTTGCCTCGGTGCCCAGACCCAGGTGAGGTACCCAGACACATGCTGAGAAGCGCTGATTGGGGGCAAAGACATCAGCACACCGGGAGCCGACATGCACAGGACGCCCAAGCTTCATTTCTATTCTGCCTCTCTCTTCTGGTTCAACAAAATCAACCGCCTTAATGGCAAAAGCAGTGTTTTATCTGGACGTGCCATAGGGACAGAATGGAAATCTCTCCTCTTCCAGAGGAAGGCAATTGGACAATATTGAAAGTAAGTTATGTGCTTTTAGAGAGGCGAGCTTAACAAGGTGAGAGCATGCCCCCCTCGACCCGCCATAAAAGCATTTCGATTTCCCTCACAGACCTCAATTCATTGCAGACCAGACTTAAAAACAGACATCATTGAGGCCCGAAAGCTGGGTCATTCGCTTAAATAAATCACTTTGTACTGCTCCATGGAGCAGAGCTCTAGCTGGGCAGGAGGCTTGATAATGCCCAGGTCTTGCTTTGCCTCTCTGGTAGATTAGCATGCGCAAAAGGAAGGAAAGGGGGAGGGTGAGAGTTTCATTTTCCTCTGTTTTTTTCTAAGATCATTTCTCACCAAAGAAAAGGGTTTCAGGGTTGAATGAACAAACTGAATGCAAGTGCTGTGTTCTTGGAGCACACACACACACACACACACACACACACGCACACAGACACGCGCACACACACACGCACACACATGCACACACGCACACACACGCACACACACACACACACGCACACACACACACGCACACACACACACACGCACACACGCACACACCCATGTGGGCACATTGTGCACCCGACTAGTACACACAAGACAACACAGTTAGCCAGAAGATTCCACACTCTGCCTTAAAATACACACCTGCCGGGCTGGAGAGACAGGTCAGTGGTTAAGAGCATTTGCTGCTCTTGCAGAGGGCCTGGATACAGTTCCCAGCACTCATATGTTGGCTTACAACCATCTGTAACGCCAGTTCTAGGGGATCTAACACCCTTTTCTAGCCTCTGTGGGCACACACATGATACACATACATACATGCAAGCAAAACAGTCATACACATTAAATAAATAAATTAAAATAATAAAAAACTTTGCACTTGCCAAAAACATGGCCAAGAACGGGGGAGGTGGCTGCTGCCATGGACTGGCTCCCTGCTCTGAGCAGAGGGCAGACCAGCCTCCTCGGGAGGAAGCAGCTGCCACTGGTTTTACTACCAAGGCTCACACAAAGACCAAGACACTGTCACGGTCCCCGGACTAAGGCAAGGTGCTTACATTTTGCCTAACTCAAGGGGGGAAGTGGAGAGCATTTTTCACAAACATCATAAAACAAAAGTAATATTTTGTACAGACAAAGGATTATAGTGGAAACTTGGGGCTGGGAGGGTGAAAGAGCTTCTTAGGGAAATTAGGGTAAACCTGGGGGGTTGTCATGCCCAGGCCAGGACACAGGTCAGAGAAGACTTGGAAAGACTCGAGCTTTCCCCAAGGGCTGACTCCCACCCTAGTGAGCACAGGAAGCAAAGGCTGAGGAAGAGCTGTGGGCAGCTCACCCCAGGCCGCTGCAAAGGGCTGGGCAGGTGCTCTTCCTTTTTGTTATGACTTTGTTGTTTGTTTGTTTGTTTGGAGTGGGGTGAGTGCCACAGCACGTGTGGAGGTCAGAAGACAGCTTGCAGGAGTCGCTTCTCTCCTTCCACCATGTGGGACCCAGAGATTGACGTCAAGGGGTCGGGCTTGGCAGCAGGTACCTTCCCCACTGAGCCATCTTACCGTGGGCCACTGTCTTCTTTTTATCTTTTCTCCTTCTCCATTCAACCCACTGAACAAACCCAGCAGAGCGGAGACAACAGAAAGCCTGCCAGACTTAACATGAGTTATATCTGGGCTCCCTGGTCAGAGGTGGTAAAGAAACACGTGGTCAGCTCTTCCTGGGGTGAGACCTCACTGGGAAGAGGGCCCCTTCCCCTACCCCAGGAATCCAAATTCCCTCCCTTGTCTGTTTATCTCTGGGAAGAAAATTCCCCCAATGAAATGTTTACTCCTAAATTTACAAATTGAACAAGTTCTGTTCTTCCGCGTAACCTTAACTGACAGCTTTCTCTTCCAAACAGGTGGGGAACAAACTTGTGAGTGGCACCGCCCCGGGTCAAAAGCACCATCCGACCAGAGAGTGGATTGGGGTGTGTCACCCATCTGTACACGATGCGGTGGAGTGCATATTTTGTTTATGAGAGAGGTAGATGTGGAACAGTGGAGCCATGAGGAGCAGCACACTGTGTGCACATTGCACACTACACACGGACACGCAATGCCTGTATATGCCACTCTTGTCTGCCTTGGTCTTATGGGAGGCTGACTTTTGTGACCTTTGGGAAGTCACTCAAGTTGAGGTGTCATTTGCAGCTCTGACATCTCATACCACGCACACAAATAGGTAACCTTGACAAACCTGCTCTCTTTTTTGGCTGTAATTGGCATTTCCTGTCATAATGAAAGCCACCTATCTACTCACAAGCCCAACACCCACCTCATTGTTCTCATGCACCCTGACACTGGGCAGACACCACACGGCTCCCAAATGTCAAATGTTCTTTGTCCTAATGAAGTAAATAATTTATAAATGCCAAAACTAAGGATGTTTGTATTTATCGCCTCTTAAAGGATCAATCAGATATCAGATTTACACCTCTTTGGACAGACATCCTTTTTCGTTCTGGAATTGCTTGGTATAAATTAAATAATAGTGACTGGCATTAAAATTCAATGGCAATTTCTCTCTGTACCTCAGACAGGCAGTGCCAGATAATAATATGATTTCAGGACATGTGGGTCTAAGTTACGAGTGCACAAGTGCTTGTGATGCTTAAAACGCACTGGGCTCTAGGATCCGTGGCTTCCCAGGAAGCCGGTGCTGCCCACAGAGACTCAGGCCCTCGTATGCACACGTGTGTACAGACAGGCATAAATACACATGCATCCACAGGGACGCTCATGTCCCTGTGTGCACACATGGAAGGCACATTGTGCTCATGTTCTGGTATGTATATGCCTGCACACACACGTGCGCACCTGCAGGTCGGCAAGCCAACTGCCAGGCGCGTACCCTGAGCCTCACTCGGGAGTAGCCACAGCCTATAGAGTCTATATGGGACAGCAGCTGGAGAAAGCCCCAGAAAGGTCCAGCTGACAAGATTGGCCCTCTTCCTGCGTCACTGCCACTGCACTGTGATGACCCTGTGCAGGCCCACCAACCCAGCCTGCTTCCTACAGGGACGGTCAGTACCACGACTGAAATCACAGCTTCTATCCGCGTGGTGTCGGATAAGCGCAATTCGGTGGGTCCGCTTGCCTGCCTCAAATAGACGCTCAACTGACAGCCAAGGGAAAATCAGGTGCTTCTGAAATTACAGCCGTTCCCCAGAGCCCAGCAGGAAGCGTACCCTCCTCCACACCCTCCACTCTACCCAGCCTAGAGTAAAGGACATCAGGGCAAAGCCTCCCCTGCCCTGCCTCTGGCTCCCAGGCAACTCCCTGAGAGGATGCAGGATGCAACTGCCATCTTCCTGCAGCTCTGTCTGCCCTACACTTGGACAAGTGAGTCTACTCGGGGGAGGCAGTGGGAAGCCCCCTAGACTTTGGGCCAACTCACCCCAACCCCTCTCCATTGGGTGTTTCCCAGACCAGCGTGCATTGGAGGGTGAGGGTCAGACCTAGCCATTCCTCACTGCCATCCAGAGTTCTGCTGTGAGTTCACTGAGATAGCACAGCCTCCTCAAAGCCCTGTGTGACCTCAGAGGGCTTGGGCTGCCCCATCTTGGTAGGGAACTCAGGTACCCACTGGGTAAACACCACCACCATGATGCTGAGATCTCTGTGTCCATGATTTTCAATCTGTGTTAGTTACTTTTGCATCACTGTGACCAAATACCAGCAGAAACAATTTAAAGAAAGGTTTATTTGAGTTCCTGGTCTCAGAAGTTTCAGTCTATGGATGTGTCCAATTCTGTGTGTCTGAACAGAACCTCATGGCACTGGAGAAAAGGGTATACAGTGGAGATTTCTGCACTTCCTCTTCGACAGAGGGGGGTTCACACAGGAGAGGCCCAGAACAACATGGAGCCGTCCTCCAGGACACGCCCCCAGCGACCTACTTCCTCCCACAAGGCCCCACTTCCTCCTTTTCACCATCTTCCAATAATGGCATAATTTGTGACTCTATCCAGGGATTAATTCATCCACGTGACCAGAGCCCTCAGGACCTAATCCTCAGTGACCTGCAGAAGTATGCCTTGCTGATCTCCAAGGTGTGTCTGGTCCAATCTAGTTGACAGTTGTGCTGGATAGTTTTAGTGTCAACTTGACACACCTGGATTGAGAGAGCCTTAATTGGGGAAATGTCTTCCATTGGACTGGCCTCTAGCCATGTCTGTGGGGCACCTTCTTGATTGTTGAGTGATGTGGGAGGGCCCAGCCCATTTTTGGTGGTGCCACCCCTGGACAGGTGGGCCTGTGCTGCATAAGAAAGCAGGCTGAGCAGGGGCCAGGGGAGCAAGCCAATAAGCAGTGTTCCTCCATGGCCTGTGCTCTAGCTCCTGCCTCCAGGTTCCTGCCCTGAGTTCCTACCTTGGGCTCCCTGATGAACCGTGACCCGGGAGATGTAAGACAAATAAACCCTTTCCTCCCCAAGTTGATAGTGGGGAAGAAACAAACTAAGTGAAGTTTGTTCTTATTTTTCCTGAGTCCTGGGTTGTATCATTAAGTCATTTATTTGTGTTCTTTCTGATTTTTAGTGTATGTGTTTAAAGTTTTAATTTCCCTCTTAGGACTGATTTTAATGTGTCCCAGAGGTTGTGTTGTATTGTCCTTTATATTGAATTCAGGAATTCTTTTATTTCTTTCTTTATTTCTCCTTTGATCTACTCATTGTTTAGGAATGTGTTGTTAAATCACCAAGAGTTCATGTAGTAACTAGGGCTTCTCCCAGCATTGATTTTGAGCTTTATTGCATTGTGGACCAATAGAATGCATGGAATTATTTCAATCTTTTTGTATTTGTTGAGGTTTGTTTTGTGGCCCAGTATGTGGCCAATTTTTGAAAAAGTTCCATGAGGTGCTGAGTAGAAAGTGTATTCTTTGGTACTCGGGTGGAATAT
>NW_008339924.1:644303-663348 GCF_000622305.1 Nannospalax galili
AAAACCTTTGCTTTACTGGGACAATTGATGCTGGTTAACTGGGACTGAAAAATCAGGTCTAGTAACAAGAAACCAGAATCACTGTGGAAAATCTTCTGGGAAGTATTACCTCAGTGTCAGTACACAGTAGCTATGGTCTAGAGGGGGCCTAAGGTTCCATCTCAAGCTGAAAGCAGGACTTGGTAATGTGTAAGAGTCTCTTGCATGGTTCTGGTGTTGAAAGCATGTAGGGGCCACAGAGAGCAGCTGAGTCTCAGCACCCTGAGAGGCCAGGAAAGGCCATTGGTGAAGATGCAGCCTCAGTTTCAGCAGAGACCACAGCTTTCTGGAGATTCAAGGACCATGGGATGACCACCAAGGGCAGCAGCAGGTGTGGAATAGAGCCAGCCTGGACCTACGAGAGGAGCTGTGTGTACTGTGGATGGCAGAGCCAGAGAAGTGGGGCTGCCCAAGCCCTTTGGAACCAAGAAGATGGTAAGTGAATCCCAGATGTCCAGCCTTGAGCTACTTTGCTGGACATTGGGTTTACTTAAGAGTGCTGGATTCTTCCTTTTTGAAATAAAATAGTACTTAACTTGTTTTTTATTTTCCAGGAGTCTACAGTTGAGAGACTAAAAAGAGACTTTGAACTTTTAAAAGGTGTACTGTTTTATGTTGTGATATTCACATCATACCTTGGGGATAAGAAATGGAAAGCTTGTGGTTTAACAGTGATACGTTTGTGTCAAGTTGACAAGGGATCAATTGTGCTGGATAGCTTTGTCAACTTGACACACCTGGGTCGAGGAAGCCTCAGTTGGGGAATTTCCTCTGTTGGGCTGGCTTGTGGTCACATCTGTGGGGCATTTTCTTGATTGTTGAGTGATGTGAGAGGGCCCATCCCACTGTGGGCAGTGCCACCCCTAGGCAATTTGTTCTGTATTGTATAAGAAAGCAGGCTGAGAAATCGCCTCACCATGTTGATACAAGTGGCCAGTGCTGTGATCAGGAGAGCTGTGGCTGAGGCTGTTGTGCCCACAGTGCTGGACGCCATGAGCTTCACTGGGACAGGAATCCCACAGCCTCTTCCACAGCAGCCAAGATGATGTCAGTGGCAGCAGTGGCCAATGTGGGTGGAATCATTTCAGGCAGCCTGAGCTACCCTGCAGTCTGTGGGAGAAGCTAGACTCTGCATCATCCAACATCTTCCTGGGCTCTGCTGGGTCAGCATTTGCGGCTTGGTTAGGGAGTTCCGGAGATATTCCAATTCCCCGAGTTGAACTCCAAGTTAGAGGACAATACAGGAGACAGTGCATCCCAAGATGAACATTGAAAACTCAAATTCAAATCAGAAGTCAGAGGAAGAGAAGGAATAAGTTATTGCTGGTGTGCCAAAAGAGAAAGAAAGAAGGAAGGAAGGAAAGAAAGGACGGAAGAAAGAAGAAAGAAAGAAAGAAAGAAAGAAAGAAAGGAAGGAAGGAAGGAAGGCTGAGCACAGGTCAGGGGAGTAAGCCAGTAAGCAGCATTCTTCCATGGCCCGTGCTTCAGCTCCTGCCTCCAGGTTCCTGCCCTGAGTTCCTACCTTGTGCTCCCTGATGAACCGTGACCCGGGAGATGTAAGACAAATAAACCCTTTCCTCCCCAAGTTGGTAGTGGTCAGAGTGTTTTGTCACAGCAATGGAGACAAACCAGGACAACAGTCAAGATCTACCATCCCAATACCCACCCCCTGTCATGAGAGAAGACCCAAGCAGCAGATCTGTGCTGATGCACCCACTGCCCTGTCTTCCAGAGGACCTTGTATACCTCTACTTGGTACAGGTTTGCTCTTCATGTGAGCACAAAGGCCCATGTCCTGATCCACAGTTGTCTCCTTTCACATTAGTGATGAAGGGCAAAGTGAGTCATTGACACTTGGACAGGATGGAAAGTCATTCTCCCAAACCCAAAGGCCTCTCGCTGGTCACAGCTGGACCTCGATGCCTGCCATTGGTCTGAACTTCTCTGTGACTCATGGCCACCCTGAGCAACAGGGTGTGGTTGGGCCAAAACAGAATCGGTACAATGGGCAGCTCTGGACTCAGAGACGGGAAGACATCCAGCCGCTGGCCCTCCCTAGCGCCTGAGAGAAAGAAGATGCTGGCTCTCTGCCCCAGAAGGTTCAGAGCCAGAGAATAATTAAAAGCCAATAAAACTCCCTATGGAGGCAGCTCAGACCGGAGCTGCAAAGCACAAACGCCTGCTGGGACACTCCTCCCAGGGCTTCACTCCCTGTGTGGGAAAAACAACTCTGCTCTTCGCTGAAGAAAGAACACATTTCATTTGGGTTCAGCACTGACTCAGCCTGGGAGAACAGCAGTCCTGCTTGACATTCAGCACCAATGAACTCTCCCGGATTTCTGGGCTCTGACAAGCGCTGATGCCCCTTCAGGGACAGGCTGTGCCCCTGGCTCTGAGCTGTACAAACCTTTAGGGTGTGCCCCTCGCTCACCCCCACCCAACCAACCGCCACCTGTCCTCCTTGCTGCCTCGTAGGGGTCCCTCTTCCTGCCATGACTAACCCTCGACCCTTCAGCTCCATTCGCACCCTTCCACACTCTGTCACACACACCAGACCCACCCCAAAGGTGGCCACAGTATACACAGGGATTGGGGTTCAGTGGGCACCTGCTGGATTTCCAGGTTCTAGTCTCCTTGAACAGGGTTTGGACAGACACATGCACAGTAACTGAATAAGGGGGAGCTTACCTAGGAAGAAAAGAACGTCCCAGAGTGGACGTAACCAAAGCTGAAGGAAGGTCAAGGACACAGTGGCTCCCATGCCTGGGAAACCCATGCTTTCCGTCCATTATGACCATTAATTTTGGCCATGAGGTAAGTTGAAATGCCCTCCAACTTTGTAAGTCTACAACCAAAGATCAAAACATTCAGGGGAAAAAAAATGTGCTAAAAATGCCCAGTTTTTATCGTCTATGCCCTAAATATTACCATGCAATAACCATGCACACAGCACTCATGGATCAAGCAGCATGCATCATCCAGAGGAGATGAGCACACAGGAGGTCGGCACAGGCCACGTTCAAACACTGCACCAGTTTCAACTGGGGCTCTGGACCCCGATTTTATCGTCCTCATGGGTCCTGCATCCAGTCCCCTGCAGATCCGCAGGAACAATCTTCCGTCTGCTGAAAGCTTAAAACTCTGTCCTTCACACACTGATGCAAAAGCTGTAGCATTCTGAAGATTTGTATTCTGAGGCGCCTGGTCCCACTGCCTGTGGTTAGTTTGCTGCTGTGGCGTGCTGAGTGAGGCCTCCAGGTGACCTTCTACACCAGCAACTCTACAATGCTGTTTTGGAGATGGAGGCTGATGCAAAGTGTCCACTGAGACCACGCCTGTGCTCTGCTGTGACAACACCCCACAGTCCTTTCTTGTCATGCCCGTCTCTATCTCAGACCCTTCATGGAGCAGTGACCGGTGTCCGGGGATCATGTGGTATCTGGCCCTCCCATCTTGGGGTCCTGCCTTTCCCCCTCAGTTGGACCCTGTGCCTCTGACCAGTGAGTGGGAAAGGTGGGTGGAAGGTTTGAAGAGAGTGACTGTAGGAAGAGAACATCCCCACACCCCGGCCCAGACCTCAGCAGGGCCGGGGCAATAGTACCCTGAAAGAAAAAACGATGGGGTGTTGGGAGTGCTCCCTCTGCACTGTTCCATCACCCCTGTGTCTACCCCTACAGGCCTGGCTCAGCCCCAAGCACCTGCAGATGAATCATCCCCTGGTTCAGTGCCTGCTGGGCACAGTGGACAACACACCACGCTTGTGTGGGACGTCCCCCCACCCTCCTCACTGAGGCTTCAGAATTCACCATTTTGGCGTGCTGCCCCGCCCTCTCAGCATCCACGTACGTTTTTGCCATTCAGAGCTAAAATCTTGCGTCTCTCTGTTTCTTTGCAGCCAGCACTTTCTCTACTGCTGATCAACATCAGAAAAAAGTGTCACCTCCACTTCTCCAAGTGCTGTGTCCCCAGAGACCCTGACACCTCTGGAAGAAGCCTAGTTAGTCATTTGTGGAAGTCCTCTGGCTGTGCCACTGCAGGGCACAGATGACCTGTCGCACAGGCATCCCGGTGTGACCACAGGACTCTCTGCCTTGTGGCCGTGTCACCCTGCTCGGCATGACATTTAAAAGGGTGGGTAAGGCCAGGCATGGAAGTGTAAGGGAGTTAATTTATACACTCCGGGGCAGCCGCTGTGCACACATGCTCGTAGTGCCTTTCAGCCCATCCTTGGAGGTCACAGAGCCCTGGCATCACAGGGAGGGACTGAGGGTGCTGGGTGGGAGGATGGGCTTGGGAACCTGGGACGTCAGTGTGTCTGCGATAACAGAAAGGTACTGACTAAACCCTTCAGGAGGTTGGGCTTTACCTACCGGCCCTCCACCTGCAGCTGGGGGGAGTGGAGAGGAAGAACGAGTGTGGCTCCTCCTCACTGCTCCTTCCGTTCTGACCTCCACAGGGTGCCTGTGCAAGCAGGAGCAATCGATGACCCCACTGGCCCTTCACAGGTAAGAACAATCCGCTCTGCTAAAGATGTGTGCTGATTGACAGATCCCATGAAGGCAAGCCCCCGGAAACAGCCATCTCGATCCTGCTCACCTTCAGAATGGAAGCCCAGAGGGGTGTCTGGTTTAGTGCCAGTCATCCAGCCCTGTGCATTGCTGCCACCAAATCGCAGAAACCAAATGACTTCAAAAGAAAGTGTTTATTACAGCTCCCAATACACAGTGGCATCACCCAGGTGCTGGGGCACAGGGTGGTATTAACAGATAAGAGCAGCCAGCCTTCACAGTCCCGGGCGCAGCTGGTTGGGGACAGGATGACGGTAACAGCTACATGGGCTCCATCATCTGCCACTTTAGATTTTCACGCCAATTTTAATTTTTTTCATTATTTTTTATTTTATTTTATGTGTATGCGTGTATTGCCTACATGTATGTAAGCACACTGGTGTTATGCAATGCCCACAGAGGTCAGAGAGGGCATCGGATCCCCTGGAACTGGAGTTATGGGCAGTTGTTAGCCGAGCTGTGGGTGCTGGAATTCAAACCCTGTGTCTTCTGCAAGAGCAATCAGTGCTCTTAACCACTGAGCCATCTCTCCAATGCGGATTTTTTTTTTTCTGTAACATTTTGACCCAGAATCTTCCCAAAGACCACAGTACATCCATGCCGAGTGAGGGGAAGTGGAACTCAACCAGAGAGCCCATCTTTGAGACCAAATTGAGGATTTGAAAGAAAATAAACAGGAAACAACCCTTCCTGGGCACACACTGATGGGGACCTTGAGCGGAGAGGGGATCGGGCACCAAGTTACTATCACCTGCTCATGAAGGAGCCCAGTCGACCTCCATGCATGCAGGCCCTCACCTCCACGGATTCAACCACCTACGGGCTGACAACACTTGAAAGAAGTTAACCCTGCACGTTTTCTTGTCTTGCTCCCTAAACAACACAGTGTGGCAACTACTGTCAGACAAAACATGTGTATTGTACTAAGAGTTACAAGAGATCAGCCAGAGGTGACTTAAATCATGCAGACGGACCTGCGCAGGTTATATGAAAACACTACACAAACTCCTCCCATCCAAGACTCAGGAGATACCTCGGAAGAGGGGCATAGGGAGAATGTGAGAGCTGATGGGTGGGAAGGGACCGCTGTGAAATGCTGTCCTCCGGACGTGACATGGCAATTGGACTTACAAACTCACAGCAGCTGTGGTTACCTGCACAAGACCTGCACAAGATCAAGCCAGTTAAAATTCCAATGTGAATGGGGTACAGACCCCTGAGACCCCACCCTTGGCTCTCGAGCTATTGGCAATTGATTGCTGCTGGGGGAGGCAGAGTCACTGTGCTTTGGGGATGTGGTCACTGGTAGGTTATCCACACCCCAGTGGATACCCATGTGTGTATGTGCAGCATTAACTAGACTCAGGGGGGTTATTAAAAACGAAAAATGAATGGAGGGCATGAAGTTTGGTGGGAGGTGGGGTAAGGACACACAGGGACTTGGAGGGAGATGGGGTGGGGATGGAGATGATCAAAATGCATTGTATAAATGTATGAAGTCTTCAAGAAAATTTTTTGAAAATTTTAAATAGAACTCTGCACTTCGTTCAGGGACTTGAGCACCTGAGGTGCGCACAGGAGTCGTGGGTCAAAGGCCACATGGATACCAAATGCAGAGGGACAGCTCTGCTGGGATGGGACCAAGGAAAGTGGGAAGGACTAGCGGCTTCAGGAAGTGGGAGTATGCACCAGGAAGCGGATGCTCCTCCACCAGCCAGGGTGGGGAGCAACCGCAGGATGGGAAGAGGCTGATTATGGGGTGGAAACGGAGGAGTGTGACAAAGCTCAGAAATCCCTTGTGCCAAGAGAAGTCCTTAGCATGCTGAGTTGCCTGTGCACAGATGAAATATGAGAGGAACAAGGTAGGGTCACCCAAGAGGCCGGGAGAGCTTGGGGGGTTCAGAGGTGGGGTCAGGTTGGACAGAACATGCAAGAGGCGGGGTTAGCTGCACAGAGCTGCATCAGCTTGATGAGCACATGACTCACACGTAAGGAACATAAGGGAGACGGCCGTCCAGACCACGCACCAGCAGCTGCGTGAGGCTGAGCACCAGGCAAGAGACTTTTCTCAGCCAAAAGCTGTCACGCTGGAACCCCACAGCCCTGAGTGGACTGGAAGAGGAGAGGGTGAACAAACATCTCATCCCACTGGCTCCATGGATGTGGCTGTCAGTAGCTCATGACCAGACTTGATAACAAGAAGACGTCAGAACAAACCAAAGCTGGACAGTCAGTTGTCAACAGGGTAAAAACAAACACTCTGGAATATAACAGGACACCTAGGTGCAGAACTGGGCTCAACCCCAAACACAGCAAGGCAAGTGATGATCCCAGCCAGGGCGTAGGGGGGATCAGGGAGTGGAAAATTTTAAGGTGAGACATTCGGCAAGAGGGATACTAGCTGAACTGAACTCATAGGATCTATGCTAAAGACAGGCCAGACCATCCCTGAAGGGAGTTGGGAAAGTGGGTCTTTTACAAAGTGGGACCTGGTTGGAGGAAGTAGGTTACTTGGGAGGTGGCTTTGAAGGGTACAGCTTGTCCCTGACCCCTTCCTGGCTCCCACTGTCACTCACCTCTGGAGCAGTTTTGTTCCCCCTTATCCTACCCACCAGGACATTTCTGTCCTGTCATAAACCTGAAAGTTGTCCTGCCAGCCCACCAGGCCCTGGGACCTCAGAAACTGCAGGCTGAAATAAATCTCTACTTTTTAATGAGTGACTGATTAACACAGATTCTACCGAGCTCAGAGCAAACACTGGGGAGAAATCTTGCATCTGTGTTGAACATGTTGTAGACTTTGTTATTCTCTGAGCCACAAAGGATGTGTAAGAGGCAGATGCAGGCCAGATACAAACATTGCACCATTTCATATAAGCTTGTCCAGTGTCAGGATGATCTTAGCAGAAACCAATGTTTTTGTCCATTTAAGAAACTGCTGGAAACAGAGAGGATGAAGTCTCACTGTACCAGCAACCACTCAAACCAGCATCTCCACCTCAGACTCAACCAGGGGACCCAGCCTAAGATAGTCACTGCTTGGGATGAGTCCTAGGGAAGGAAACCTAACCAAGACAGTCACTAATGGAAGGAGGCATTCATGTCTTCCACGTGATTGATTACACGGTTGACAATGTAAATGGGCCCAGAGGCTTCCTGTAAACTCATAAGTAAATACAGACTCTGCTGATTCTCACTGGAAATATTAAAATAGGATTGACACATCCTTACACTAACTAAAAATTTTTGACATCCTCAAGAACAGGCAGATGCAGAAAAGACAATCAAATCAATGCAGAGCTGGAATCACTCTGCCATGGGAGAAATGTAAATTTGATAAATATAGATTTCAGTTAAACATACCATTAAGCAAATTGATAATTAAGCCAATTAGTTTTAGGCAATTTGACAGTTAGTGATGTGGCTCAGTCCCAGAAGGAGAGTCAGCAGACAGGCCTGGGGTGACGGGGGCAAAAATGGGGAGGGGCCTTTTCAGTGGGTCGTAGAGTCTCAGCCCCTGAGCACGGGTAAGTCCCAGCAATCAGATGGGGGAGGCTTCAGAGCCCCACATTGCACACAACAGGAATGAGTGAGACACCACAGTTATCCACACCCTACCTCCTCAGTGAGGCATGATGCAGCTGGGGCCTCAGAGAGGACCCCAACCCAGCAGGGTCCTGAAAGCACCAATGCCCAGTGGTAAGCTGTGGGCAGCCATGCTGGATGAGGCCCAGGCCACGCCATGCTGCCTCACTCCTCCTCTGTGCCATGGGATGACAGCGCGGGGTTGCACAAGGCCACCTGGAACCCAAATGTGAGCCGTTCTCTGGCTCCAAGAGAGAGAACAAGAGACCAAAGGGCAGAACCTGAGTGCAGCCAACAGACCCACCCAACTCACAAGCAAAGATGGTCTTCCCAACACAGTCACTGTCAAGAAAGGACCCTGGGCCACAGATCTGAGCAGCAGGAACCCACAGACCCTGAGAGGCTGCCACGAGCTCTCTCACTGTCAGCCAGCAGGAGTCGTGAGGATTCTAATACAGGTGTGGCTAGAAACTACACAGGCAGACACACTATGTCCACATCCCTGGTAAGTAAGGCAGAAGCCACAGCACTGTAGGATCAGAGGTCCCCACTCTGTATCCCCCACCCATAGGCCTGGTGCCCTGTCCTACCAGCCTCTGATAATTATGTCAACCATGGCAGGCTGCTTTTCTGGATAAGCTTTGATGCCCCACCCTGAGCATTTCCATTATTAAAAATATAGACTATTTAAGATGATCCTGAGGGTCTCCTCAGCCCTAATGGTGGTGGGATAAGAAGGCTCCTAAGCAGTAGCTCCACACTCAGATCTGGGTCAGTGCCATCTCTTGTGGTAACAAGCTTTCGTGATAACAAGCTCTTCGTCCTCTCCTCGAGTGGAGGAATTTTCCAGAATCCCTGAAGTAGATTTCTATCACATCCTTCGGTTCAGAGCTGGGTCACACACATGCCCATTTCTCTCAGCTGCTGACCAGAGGGATCATTACCCGGACCAATGAGCCTGAGGGCCATCAGGCTCTCTGAGGGATTCGGCATGGAGTCCCACATGCCCATGGGGGTGGGGAGGAGTGTCAGGCGTGGTCAGCATGGCATTCCCCATAAAATCCGTGAACCAACTCTAAATCCAACCTTGTGAGAAGGGATGAGACCTCAACCCACACCCAGACACAGGGGCAACTGGGGAGTATGTGGGTCTCTCAAGGCCACCATCCTCCTCAGTCTGGCCTGTCTACATATTGCCTGTGTCTTCCTGGGATGGGAGCACTCCTCTGTTTCCAGCCTTTCAAAGGGTGTTGCGCCTCGGGCAGCAGAGGTGGAACCCCTTCCTCTCACCCCTGCAAGGCCTCCAGCAGGTGGAAGGCAGGTAGCAGCCTGGAAAGAGAGCTTTGAAGCACACAAGGCACATTTGCAATGCACCGTTACGCATTCTCTTTTATACAGTTTAGCTTATCTTTAAAATATAAAGCCGGATGGAGAGACGGCTCAGCTGTTAAGAGCACCAACTGCTTTTGCAGAGGACCAGGGTTTGATTCCCAGCATCCACATGGTGGCTAACAACCATCCATAACTCCAGTTTCAGGGGATCTGATGCCTTCTTCTGACCTCCATGGGCATTGCACGACACAAGTACACTTGGGCACATGCAAGCAATATACTCATACACATAAAACAAAAATAAAATATTAAAAACAAATAAAATTTAAAATATAAAGCCTCATTTTTACCTTATTAAGAGCCAAATCTTTGTTTCTTTTCACTTGGAACAAGGACCACAGCCCACAGTGTCCCGAACCACTTCTGCCTAAGCCCACTAGAGAATCATCTTTACACTCCAGGGCTAGCTGCTGCAAATTGATGTGCCTCACAGCCCCTGACCACTCACGTCCAGCTGAGGAGGCTGGCTCCCTTGCAACTTCCGTAAAGTAATTAGTTGGAGAACCTGTTTCTCTGTGACATGAGACATCAAAACAAGAGAGAGAGGTAAACAAACACGGGAATGGGGTTACCATGCAGGCAGCCTCCCCAGGACCCCTCATACAGAAGCCTGGAGCAGAGGCAGAGAGAACAGGGTACCCTTGATATGACTGTGAACGGCTTTTCAAGCTACCTGGCAAATACGGCCCATGGCCATATTTCACTGATGGTTTCTGTGCTAGATCTAACAGACATGGGATTTGTCCTGTCTTTAACCTGAGAATTCACTTGCCTCCACAGGGACCAGTGCAAACGAGGCCCAGGGAGCCAGCAGTAGCCCTCTCCAGAATCACCGACTCCCTAGATAACTAGAGTTGTACTACAAACATCAGGAAAGCATTCAGGCAGTGTTAAAAGTCTAACAGAAGAAAGTAAGCCACGGCTCCAAAGGCTGATTTGGAGAAGCCCTTCAGACACAGCAGCATGATAAACAGAGTCAGGAGGGCACAGTCCCCAGCCCCAGGGCCAAGAGTCACCACGGCCTATCACAGTGGCATCCAGAAGTCCAAGTGCCGTCCCTGAAGAAAGGGTTGGTGGGCACACAGATGAAGAGGGTCAGGCTCAGGGACAGGAAGATGCCAAGCTCTGGCCTGGTGCTCTCTTCTACTGAGGCTCTGGCTGTGACATCAGACCCTGTGGAGAAATTTCTTCATGTGCTGAATCAATGGTCGCTGTCTCTCCCTACTTTAGACCCAAATCAATAGATAGTCTACAGCTACCTAGAGTATAGAAGGCTGCTACCCAGCAGACGGGGATGGGTCTCAGCAGCTCTACCTTCTGTGAGTCCAAAGTAGTGGAACTTCGTAGAAAACTGAAAAGGAAGAAATGGGAAAGGAAATAAGTCGTTGCCAAGACACCACACCCAGGCTGCAGACCAGCAGGCCCTCCCTGAAGAGCTCTTGGAGAAGCTATCTGTCCACTCATAGTACTAGAAGGCCAGACTAGCCTGGGGGATGGGAGAGGCTGGCGTAGTGACAATCTAGGAAAATCCACAGGTTCACCAGGGACAATCTAACATGGTGCTGTGAGGTGTCCACCCTCGGGTACTGGATCCACCAAATTCCACTTAAATCAGCTACTTCTGACTGCTGTGCTTCTGGGCACTACGACTTCCCACTCAGGGCTGGAGAGCTGGCTCCGAGGTTGAGAGCACCGGCTGCTCTTGTAGAGGTCCTGGATTCAATTCCTAACACCCACATGGTAGCTAACAACCATCTATAACTATCTACAACTCCAGCTCCAGAGAATCCGACGCCCTCTTCTGACCTCTACCAGCATTGCATGACATGGGTGCAGGCAATACACTCGTACATGTAAAAATAAAGTATTTTTAAAACCTACTCAAAAGCTGCTACCATCTCCATCATCATCTCCATCACCATCATTATCACCATCATCGCCACTACCATCATTATCACCACCATCATCACCACTACTGTCATTATCACCATCACCACCATCATCACAACTACCATCATCACAACTACCATCATCACCATCACCATCATCATCACCACCATCACCATCATCACCACCATCACCATCATCACCATCATCACCATCTCCATCATCATCACCATCACCATCATCATCACCACCATCACCATCATCACCACCATCACCATCATCACCATCTCCATCATCATCACCACCATCACCACCATCACTGTCTCCATCATCATCACCACCATCACCACCATCATCACCACCATCATCATCACCACCATCACCATCATCACCACCATCATCACAACTACCATCATCACCATCACCATCATCATCACCACCATCATCACCCTCATCACTACTGCCATCATTACGATCATCACCAACAGCAGCAGCAGCAGCACCACCACCACCATCATCGTTGTCAATATCTCCGTAGTTACTATTTTTACCAGCATCATCAGCATTGCCATCATCATCGCTATCATCTCACTTTCCAAGAGGCCGTGGGTAAAATCACCTGGGTCTCTGCAAGCTGCCTTTTCCTTCCCTGACCTTGGGCAAGAGCCTATCTGTGGAGGAAAGCAAAGCTCAGACGTGCTAGGAAAGCCCAGCCTCATTCTCAGGTGGTCCTGATTGCCCACTGCCTCTGTAAACGTGCATGGAGGCAACCTGCCCTGGAAGAGAAAGAGCCCATGGCTGTTTTTCCTGGGGAGAAGTATGTAGGAATGACTCCAAGAGACGGGGCTGTGTTTGAGTACTGGAGAGCACCAGCGCACGGTGTGGGAGTCGGGCTGAGGGGGTGGGACAGTGCAGAGTCTGGAAACAAGGGCCTCTACAGGATACAGCACCCAGGTAGCACCGAAAGAGCAGCTAACACATGGCCATTTTGTTAAAGTAAAAAAACCCTGTTATTCTGACCTTTAACAAATTAAAGTTCATTTTTATCTGAAATAAGCAAAGTGGGAAAATCTTTTAAGTTGCAAAAGTCCTTTCATTTTAGACTTATAGTAGTTTTCTTTTTTAATGACTCACCAGTACAAGTAAAACTATCTCACTCCTTGATTTTTATGGGTTACCTCTGTGACCAGGTAGGACTGGCAGCAGATGCCACTAAGAAATAGGCTAACGTGGGTGCTGGTACTGACGACCCCAATGCTCCCCTCTACCCAAGGTGTACCCAGTCTTTGCAGTCACTCTGTGCTCCCCCTTGTATCTGCCTCCCCAGCATACACAGAGCACACTGTGTGGACAAAACAAGGGGCCAGGGCTGTGAGACTGAGCAGAGCCTGCAGAATGTGACCTCACTGGAACTACAGTCACCATAGATCAAAGTAGGCAAAGGTATCATGAGGCCATAGTGGGCTGGGAAAGGTCTTAGTCCAATGTGACTGGTAAAGCGGGGGAACTTGGATAGACAGGCATGCAAAGACAAGGCCAAGGGCCAATGGAGGCTGAGCACAGGGTGAGAGGGCAGGTCAGAGCTGCCAGCCCAGCCAGCCTCAGAGGGCTCCTCCAAGGCACCCCTCACATTTGTGTCCTACAGAACTGAGAGACACTCGTTTCTGTGGCCCAAACCAGCTGTTCCAGGTGCATTCATAGCCATTGGACAGGTCTCCAGCACTGACCTGAACACAGGTCACCTATCACATCATCCCCTTTCTGTCAATCCGATGCCTGGGGACTACGGCAAAACAGTTTAAAAGAGGCCCGTTTGTACTAGAGATGTAGATCAGTGGTAGAGCTCTTGCCTCCGATGCACAAGGCCCTAGGTTCAGCCCCAGCTCAACAAAAATGACAAAGAAGTTAATGAGGCCAGTAATTGCTTCTACAGGGCCCTCACACCCCTGTGCTGCTCCCCTGCTAAGGCCAGAGCCCGCAGTGGGCGGGGGGCACCTGACTGGCGCTCACTCCCTCCATCCGACACAAACCTTGGCCAATCAGCTTCACTCACTGAAGTCTTTTCCGCCCAGAGCCTCCAGCGGAGTATGGACAAAGGTGACAAAAGCCAAATCCACCAAACCCCAACCTCAGCAGCCCTGATCAGCCCTTCACAGAGATGGTGGTGGTGTCACATCGTGTGGAATTCTGGGTAAGCCGACAGACTCTCATTTTATTTTCTTGTGGTGGCAAATGGCACTGGTTTTGAATGTTAGATCAAGCTCACTTCCTGAGCTAAGCCTCACTTGCTTATAACAGGATCCTGAGTCCCTAGTTAGAATTCTGTTGAGCTCCTCCGTGCCTGTGCTCACTGGCCACTGCTGTCTTGAATTCATGTCTGTGTTGGTATTGCTGCTGTAACAGCACCAGAGAGAGGGTCAGATCTGTGATTATTGCTTCTTCCTTAAATATTTTATTTATTGTTTTTATTTTATGTATATGAGCATATTGCCTGGGTGTATGTGAGTGCATCTGTGTCATGCCATGCCTGAGGGGGTCAGAAGAGGGTGTCTGATTCCCCTGGAACTGTAGTCACAGACGGTTGTTAGCTGCCATGTGGGTGCTGGGAATTGAACCTGGGTCTTCTGCAAGAACAGCCAGTGCTCTGAACTGTTGAGCCATCTCTCCAGCCCCTGCTTCTTCCTTAAAAGAATTTTCTAGCAGTCCCCTAGGACTGAATTTTTCCTTACAAGTAGTTCTCGGTTTGTTTTAAAAAGTTCAGTTTCTTTCAGTGATATACTGCTATTCAAATCTTTTGTTAGGCATCCTGGCACACACCTTTAATCCCAGCACTTGGGAGGCAGAGGCAGACAGATCTCCATGCGTTCAAGGCCAGCCTGCTAGCATAGCAAATTCTAAGCCAGCCAGGGCACCGTAGTAAGACTGTGTCTTTTTAGAAGTTGTTTTTCCCTTCTTTTGCCTCGTGAGAGTTTTGGGAGTGTGTTTTTCAAAGAACCTGCCCACTGCATCCCAGCCTTAGACCGCCAAGACGAAGCTGCCAAAGGTGTATCGTGACAGGGTTCCACCGCTTTGGTTCCTCCTGTCGGAATTTTTGTTTTCTCTTTTACCGCTGATTCATCTTATGAAGCATTTTTAAACTACATGAATCTTTTTCAAAAAGCAATTCTTGGTCATGTAAAATTCTATTTTTCTGATTTTAGTGTGTTAATTTCTGCTGTCTTAAACAGAAGAAATGTGTAATGAATGTGTAAAGAATGTGTAAAGAAATTTGTTCTGCCGCGGCTTGGCTTTCTCCTTCATCCGGCTTCCTAAAGCAGAATCTGAGGTCTTTTATTTTATTCTCATTTTTGTTTCTAAAATGGGCATTTAGTGATATAAATTTTCGTGCAGGCACTGTTTCGATTACATTTGTTTATCTGGAAGAGGAGCATGCCACTGAGCACATGTGGAGATCAGAGGACAGCTCTCAGGAATCGATTCTGTCCCTTCACCATGTGAGCCCTGGGGATCGAATGCAGGCAGGTCTTCAGGCTTGGTGATGACCACCTTTAGCCCCAGAGTCATCTTTCTGGCCCCTTAAAATGCGTTGGTTACTTTTAGAGGTGGACAACATCTCAGTGATCTGAATTGATTCATTTCTTCGTGGTATGTGACAGTGGAGATGGGTCTGAGAGCTGTGACTGAGCTCACCACGAATGGGCTCATCACGAATGATGCTCAGATTATAAGCATGTAGACAGTACTCCACTGAGGCACCCTCTCAGAAAAAACACTCAAAAGATGTTGTTGGTTACTTTTAGAGGTGGACAACATCTCAGTGACCTGAATTGATTCATTTCTTCGTGGTATGTGACAGTGGAGATAGGTCTGAGAGCTGTGACTGAGCTCACCACGAATGGGCTCATCACGAATGATGCTCAGATTATAAGCATGTAGACAGTACTCCACTGAGGCACCCTCTCAGAAAAAACACTCAAAGATGTGCTCTGCTAACCTGAAGACCAGCTGTGAAGACCTCACGGCAGAGCAGGGTCTAGAATAAATCAAATTCACTGCTTTATTTTTTGTTTTGTTCTGTTCTGTAACAGACTCTCGTGCAGTCCAGGCTGACCTTGAACTTACCATATGACCAAGGAACACCTTGAACTCAGGATCCTCCTGCTTTTACCTCCCCCAAATGGAGCCATCACAGGCATATGTCACCACCCCCAGCTGCAAACCTTTAAAAGCTGATGTAAAGTGGAGTTAGCACTTTGATTCAAAGTTGGCACAAATGTTGAAAGCTCTGAAGGACATTTTTTTTAAAGCTGCATGCAACAGGATGCCAGATGAGTCCTAGCATGAGAGTTAAAGGAGCAGAGTTAGCGTCTGTTCCCATGTTGTATCAGAGGTGCCCGGCGAGCAGACAAACTTCACAGGGTCAACAAAACAAAGGCCGGTGTGGACAGCAGGGGAGAAGCCGATCCAGAGTCTGCACCCAGCAAACACTGCGTGCACCCTCTGCCAGCTCAGAGCTGGCTGCTGTCAATCCTGCTGTTGTCTCAGGGTTTGTGGGGGGTGGAGGTGGAGATCCATGAGCACATGTGACAGGAGGTCACCAAGATCCATCTAATTCGCAAATATGTGTGACTCACTCCTGTGTCTGGGTGGGGCTGCCCTTGGGAAAGAGGGACTGCGCTATGTCTGTGTCCTCTCCAAAACCCACATGTCAAAACTTAATGGCCAGGGTGACAATACTGGGTACTTTAAGGTGTGATTAGACATTGAGGGCTCCTCCCCAGTGAGTACCACGGAGGTCCTTAGGAAGCATCTGAGGCAGCGCTGCACTCACGGCCCTTATTCTTATGTGAGGTCCTCTCTGGAGGACAGGGCAGGAGGGTGTATCTGGGGTGCAGAGAGCAGCCCTCACCAGACCCTGAACCTGCTAGCCCTGACCTTGGGCTTCCAGCCTTAAAACTATGAAATAAATTACTGGTTCTTATAGATTACCTGGTCTAAGGTCTAAGGTCTAAAAATTCCTGTTTTTTATAGATTACCCATAGGCTGACTAAGGCAGGTTGACATTTATATAGGGAAGACAGTTTATTACAAAACCAAATAGACAAGGTAAGCACAGAGTTGAGAGGTGTCCTAAGAGAGGCAGTGGGGTGTGACCTCGGAGGTGGAGAGGATGGCTGTGTGTGTGTGGCATATGGAGGCTTTGTGAAGAGCCCTGGGGTCAGCACAGACACTGAGGCGAGATCTACAGGAGGTCAGCATGACAGGCAGGGCAGGCAAGAGGAGAAGGCTGTACCCAGTGACTTCAAGGTTATCGGAAGTCATGTCAGGAAAGGGAAGTGGGCACCAGATCTGCAAAGGTAATGCTCGTGTCCAGATAGAAACACACCTTGGAATGCCCCAATTGAGATAACACCAAGTTTGGGGACAGAGGAATTTGCCAGGGCTGTGAACTCCTGTCCGAATATTAATTTTCCACTCACAACGTAAGCTTGGAGACATTAATTGAAAGGCTATCACATTTGCTCCCAGACTGACACCTTGATTCATAGTAGTTTAGCCTGGAGCAGAAATCTTATTGCTCCATTATAAAGTCTTTTAAAATGGTGTTTCTCATAGATATATTTGACAGTAACTACAACATTTGTGCAAGCATAATTACACCACCCCAGCCTCATGGCGAGGGCATTTTGAAGTCAGTAGGCAGTTTTTCTCTATGCCGCTATTTTCATTCTCTTTAGATAAATGTTTACATAGCTTGTAAAGCTGGCTCCCATACAAATTTTCACTCTTTTAGCTGTAGAAGATAAACCATAAAAAATCAGGATACTTGGAATGGGTGCCAGGTCACGGCGGGGTCAGGACAAGGTGCCCAGGCACCGCGCAGTGCCTTCCCTGCCTGCCTCCAGCACCAGCTGTGCCCTGAGCTCAGGAAAGCCACGTGTCTGGGGTGTGTGGCCATGGCCATGGTGAGGACGAGAGTGGTTACATGGGGCATTCGGACACAGTGAGAGGAACCAAAACACCTTTTAATACCGAATAAGAGGAGCTTTAATCCGATCACAAGTGGATTTTTACATTTACTTAATCTCAGTAATAGAGTTTGGAGCCATCATTGCTGGATATTTTGGGAAATTAAATGTCTCTCTTTGCTGCCTCTACAGGTCTCTGGTTTCTGGTTTTCACAAGATGTGATTTCTATTGCATCATCAACATCACCACCATCATTATCACTGGCATTTTCTTCACCATACTCATCACCACAGTTACATTCATCACCACCATCATCACCATCATCTCCACTACCATCATAATCATCATCACTGTCACCAACATCACTACCATCAACATCACCAACAATACTTTTACCACCACCACTATCACCACCTTACAACCATCACTGACCATCATCATCACCATCGCCACCATCACCATGATGACCATCATCATCATCACCATCACTGCCATGACTATTATAGTTTGAATAAGAAATCCCCCACAGGCTCATGTATTTGAGCACTCGGTCCCCAGCCGGTAGTGCTGTGTGGGGAGGTCATGGAATCTTTGGGAGGTGGAGCCTTGCTGGAGGAAGTGTGTCACTGGGGCGGGTTTTGAGGGTTTATAACTTCTCTGTACTTTCTGTTCTCTCTGCTTTTTGTGGGTGGACGAAAATGTAATGAGCAAACTTCCTGCTTCTGCCACTGAGTTTCTCTGACTGTTACCAAGCCTTTCCTGCCATGATGGACTCTATCCCTCTGAAACTGTAAGCAAAATAAACCCTTCCTTCCCCAAGCTTTTGGAGGGTGTTTTATCATAGCAACAGAAAAGTTACTAGCACAGCTTTCATCACCATCACCATCATCTTTATCACCATCAACATTATCACCATCACCATCATCATAATCACCATCATCCCCACCATCATCATAATCACCATGATCCCCATCATCATCATCATAATCACCATCATCCCCACCATCATCATAATCACCATCATCCCCACCATCATCATAATCACCATCATCCCCACCATCATCATAATCACCATCATCCCCATCATCATCATCATAATCACATTATCTCCGCCATCACCATCATCACTGTCATAACCATCACCACCATTGCCATCACCGTCATCATCACCACCATCATCTCCATCACCATCCTCTCTATCGCCATCATCACCTTTTATCCCCATTACCTTCATCATCACTGGCCTCATCTACCTCATCACCTGACCCATCACCACAATGACCATGCCTCATCACCGTCATCACCTAATTGCCTCATAGCCATCCTCCTCACCCCATAACATTGCCCCCCAATACTAGCAGTAATGGCTCACCTCCTTAGAGCCCCTGCCAGAAGTTTTCTCACATGACATAATTTTAGATTTTTTTAAAACTTTTACATTTTACCTTTTATTTTGTGTATTCACATGCTGTGTGCACATGTGTGTTTGTTTATGTGGGGGGGATGAGTGTGTATGTGCCACATATGTGGAGGTCAGAGGACAACATGCAGGAGTCAGTTCTCTCCCTCTATCGTGTGGGTCCCATGGATCCAACTCGGGTCAT
>NW_008339924.1:663995-684982 GCF_000622305.1 Nannospalax galili
TTTTTTAAAACTTTTACATTTTACCTTTTATTTTGTGTATTCACATGCTGTGTGCACATGTGTGTTTGTTTATGTGGGGGGGATGAGTGTGTATGTGCCACATATGTGGAGGTCAGAGGACAACATGCAGGAGTCAGTTCTCTCCCTCTATCGTGTGGGTCCCATGGATCCAACTCGGGTCATCAGGCTTGGTGATAAGTACCTTTTACCTGCTGAACCATCCTGCTAGTCTGACATGACATTATTTAGCCTGAACTCAGGCAAAGCTACGATGGTGGAGATAAAGAGCCAGTGACTGGCATTTGTGAGGCACCTGGTGCATCACAAGACTCAGTTACGAATGTCTTTGTTATAAGCCCCTCAAATCTGAGGGCCCCAGAAGCTCATATTATACAGAAACTGTATTTCCTTTCTGCCAGTCCTCTCTAATGTTACACTGTATTAGTTAGCTTTCCGTTGCTGTGACAAAAACTCCAAGAAAATCAACTTAAAGGAGGACAGATTTGCTTTGGCTCACAGTTCCGAGATTTCAGTAGGCTCTGTTGTTTACGGGCCTCTGGTACAGCAGATCATCAAAGCGGGAATACACAGAAGACCAAGCTGCTCCTTTCATGACAGACAGGAAGTGTGAAAGACAAACAGAAAGGACCAAAGACAAGACACACACTTTCAGAGCATGGCCCAAGTGACCTACTTCCTCCAACCAGGCTCCGCCTCCTAGTTTCCACCACCTCCCGATAGCCCATCAAGCTATGAATCCACCAATGGTGAACCCATTCGTGGGGTCAGAGCCCTCGGAGTCCAATCACACTGGAGACCAAGCTTTACTCTTGAGTGCCTGGGGGATGTCTCAGTTCCAAACCACAACAGCCCACCTCCATTCCTTTGGTTGTCTGCTAATGCACTCGCCAAACCCTGGGGGTAAAGTTGCCAAATACTGGGAGCTGCTCCAAGCACTGCAGATGTATGGTTCCATCTGTTCTCCCCCCACCAGGAGCTCCACAGCAAGAGGGTCAAGCCTGAGGCATTTGAAAGCCTGACTTCTCTGCCACCACTGCAGAGCGAGGGCCTGTGGGGACACGGACAAGCCGTCCCTCACCTCCACCTGCGTGGCCCCAAAGCTCCACCTCAGTGGCCTTCTCCAGGGTCTCAGTAACAGACCCCTCACCCTGGCATCCCTTGCTCCAATCCTACACACTATGGGCCTGAGAGCAACGTGAGCCAGGCTCAGTGGAGACACGGGGAGAGCAGGCACTGGTCTTCCTGGAGGGCCCAGCTTGGCTAGAGAAGCAGGGCTTCCCTCCATGGATGCTCCCAGCACAGGACGCAGGAGAGCCACAGGGCTGGCCACAAATTAAACAGACAATGGCACGGTCAGGCCCCTCCACCAGCCAGCAAGTCTGCATGAGTTACCACTTAGCCCTCATCACAGCCTTCCTTATGCTCCCTAAAGTCACCCTCTTCTGGCCTCTACCTCCCTTGCCCAGGTTCTTAACATGCCCTTGTTGCTCATATGTGGGGATCCAAGGGGTCCAACACCAGGCTTCCCCTTCAACACAAGTGCAAACAAAGCCAGTAAAAACACTTGAGGCCAACTTGGACCGTCCCCATGTCCCGTTTCCTAGATGCTGGTGGGGCTTCAGAGCCTATTCATGCCAGCATTGCCCAGGCAGTGCTGGGTGTTCCTGAACACTGAAGCATGGAAGAGCTTCAGAGCCATCTGGCCTGAGAAGACCAGGGTTAGAAAGATGGCTCAGTGGGTAAAGTGCTTGCTGGGCAAGCACAAGACCTGAGTTCAAATCCCCAGCATGCACATAAAAAGCCAGGAGCGGTAACAAACACTTGTAAGGCCAGTGTGAGGAGGTAGAAAAGGGGGTCCAGGAGGGATGCCTGGGGCTTGCTGGTCAGCCAGTCTAGCTGACTTATTGATCTCCAGGTTCAGTGAGAGACCTGTCCCCAAACACAAGGTGGAGAGACACTGAGCAAGACACACAGTATTGACCTCTGGTCTCCACAGGAGCACAAGTAAGGGCACCAGCACATCTCACACACACACACACACACAGAGAGAGGGAGAGAGAGAGAGAGAGAGAGAGAGAGAGAGAGAGAGAGAGAGAGAGAGAGAGAGAGAGAGAGAGAGAGAGAGAGACCATGTGCTAACACAGGAAGCTAACATGCACTCACCGAAGGGGTGATGACCCTAGGAAACCCCCACCCTATAACAGACTTTCTGTGAGGGAGAAAACACAGTGCTCAGTGGAGCTGCCGCCCTGGTTCAGACCTGGTCTCTGTACTCAGGTCTCTGTAGGCCTCTGGGTGACCCCCGCAGGAAGGCTCTGTCCTGGGTCCTTATGAGGGAGTTTAGGAGCATTTTCCTCTGAGTCGAACCACAGGATAAGCCCTACGGCAGTGAGCTTTGGACACAGCACACACAAGACCATCCTTCAACTGTCTCACCACTTGACAGACATGTCTCCAAGGACATATATCTACTTGTCTTTGGAGTGTGGACTCACCTATGAGGTCCAAAAGATGAGGAGCGGGTCAGACCCATGCCACCTACAGCCGCAGGCTTGTGTCTGCCTCCCCATTCTCACAGGGACCTTGTCACCCCAGGAACAGAAACACAGGGTGAGCTGCAGAGAGAAAACCAGGGGAGACTCACAGGGAGCCTGGGCAGGAATGGCCAGACTTCCCTCACAATGCTCTGCCTGCTCCTAGGGAGAGCGAGAGAACCCTGTGAAGCCACCACATGGGATCATGAGGACCAGGCTACCTCAGCTAGAGGGTTGACCTCTTCTGGGAGGCCTGCGTGGGAGTGGCACCTCTACCAAGGGCTTCATTCCTCCTGGGTGCCCACTATCTACAACAGACGAAGCCTCCAGATTTGATGAGTTCTGTCTAGAGGGAAGACAGCCATGAAGGACGGGAAGCAGGGCTGAGCCCAGGGTGCCCAGGTTAGAGGCCTGACAGCCTTCGATGCTGCAGTTACCACAGCAGCTGCAAGGCTGTCGGTCGAGAAGTTTTCCAACTGAGGCAAACAGCGGCTTCGGACTGGCAACAGCAGAACAGGGATCGTCTCCATTTCCACGTGGCTCCCCTGAGTCGAACCCAGCAAACACGTATTTGTGTCAACTGTGAAGTACCAGGTGATGCCATAAGCACAGGGGACCCTGAGCTGCAGGATTAGGACCCCCAGAGTCCACACAGAAAAGTAATGGGGTCGAGCCAGGGCCTGCAACCATGTGAGTGCGTGGAGGAGCAGTGAGGTCCCACAAAGCGGCCCCGCAGCCCTCACCCCAGAGTGTAAAAGTGCAGAGCAGAGGGAAGCGACCACAGCGTCCAGGGGACTTCCAGGGACCTGGAATGCCACAGACCACCAAGAACATCTGGACAGAGCACCCGGGTTACCCTGGCAACACAACTAATGCCAACGCTCTTCTTGAAGTTTACGCACCGTAGTCGCCTTTGATTGAGCAGTGGGCAATTAAAGTTTCAGTGAAAAGCTCCAAGATCAAAAAGTGGGGTCGCTTTTTGCTATGATCATTAGCTTTAGAGGCATTGTTAGTTTAGCGTGTGTGCAGAGCCCATTTCCCACATCCTTCCTCAAGTATCTTATATTTTTATCATTAACCCCCTTTTAATCAACTATAAGTTATTTAAAATAAACTCCTATAACTTAACAGGGAAAAGGTGGGGTCTGAAGAACTAAAAATGGGTTGTAAAGAGCCTGGGTGCCCCCATCACATGGCAACATTGTTGCAGGACCAGGAAAACCAGGACAGTGCTGGCAGTGTGTGGCAGTCCAGCCCCACCCCCAGACAAGGTTTATTCACGCATGTGTCCTCCCAGCCCCTCATAAGATGCCCATTGCAGGTGGATGCTGAGACGAATGAGGCCGAGGGGTCCACAGACACCTCAGCAAGTGGTGAAGGCTGATGAGGTGGAGGCAGGCTGGGTCCTCGGGGTCAGATAGGGAATGCTCACAATTGTGTTTCTTGTCGATGAACATGAGACACCTGGACAGGGTGGTGTGGTGGTTAATATCTATCATTAACTTGGCAGGCTCTAGAATCATCATGGAGAAGAACCTCTGGTGGGTCTGTGAGAGGGTTTCTAGATTGGATTAATGGAGGTGGGAAATCCCTCCCTGAATGTGGCTGGTGCCATCCCATGAGCCGTGATCCTGGACTGAACAGAAAGGAGGTGAGCTGAGCACCAGCGTCCATCTCTCTCTGCTTCCCGACACTGGATGCCCTGTGACCAGCTGCCTCAGACTCCCTCAGCCAGGCCTTCCCCGCCCTGGTGGACTGCGCTCTCGAACCGTGAGCCAGAATAAGCCTTACCTTCCTTAAACAGCCTTTCTCAGGTGTTTGGTCACAGTAACCATAATAGTAACTAGTACAGGTGGTGACCCCAGAGACCTGCCTGGGAAATGCAGGCCGAGCAGAGGCACACAAAGCCACATCTCAGCCAGACCTGTCTGTCCTCTGGAGCAAGAGCACGTGCCACTGTGTGGGGCGCACACAGCTTGGTGTTCAGCCCTTCGATCAGGTACCAGGACCCTCTTCCGCTGCGGTCTCTGCAGTAATTTCCATCTCTGCACGGTTTCTCAGCCTCCACCACCAGTTCCATCTGCTTCTCTGCAAACCAGCAGCTGAGTCTTGCTTATCAATGGTCTTTTTATCATTGTGAAATGTCTCTTTTACTCTCCTAGGTGCTTCCTTTAAAGTCTAACTTTTTACGACTTCAGTAGAGTCACTCTAGCTAAAACGCGGCTGTACCAGCTCATCTTTTCCATTCCTTCTTGTAAAACTTGTATGTGTAGATGCAGGTGGGTGTCAAGTCCAGAGGAGAACCTCAGTGGCTGTTACTCAGGCACCGTCCACCTTGCTTTTGAAGACAAGGTCTCTCATTGGTCCGGAGCTCACCAAGTATGCCAGACTGACTGGCCTTCGAGCCCAGAGATCCGCCTGTCTCCACTCCCCTAGTTCTTCGATTGCGAATGCGCACCACCAGGCTGGACTTTTTATTTCTAATGTGGGTTCTGGGCATGAAACTCAGATCCTCACTTTATAACTGTCTCCCCAGCCTTCCTTCTATCCTTTTACAGCCTATTCATACCTTTGGCTTCTGGGTGTATCTACAGGCAGCTTAGAGTTGGAGCCTGCATTTTATCTACTCGGAGAGTCTCTGCCTTTAAAAAAATGTATTTTACTTATTTATTTATTTATTTATTTGTGGGGGGGGTATGGGCATGCCACAGCATGCATGTGGAAGACATAGGCTAACTTATGGAGTCCATTCTCTCCTTCCACCACATGGGTCACAGTAATCAGGTCCTCAGTCTTGGCGGTAAGCATCTTTACCCACTTAACCATCTCACCTGCCCAGCTCTGCCTTGTGAGTGAATTATTTAATCCATTCACATTTAACGTTGTAGCGGATAGAGCTGGCTTTACCACTGCAGTTCTGCTTTCTAGTCCTGGAAGACAGAGAGCAGGAGTGGCAGGAGCCAGCTCCCTGCATTCACATACCTGGAGCTCTTTCCTGGGCTCCTCAGAGAGTTCTCAGGGTACCAACCAGGGGCATTTGAGGCCATGGAACCCTGCCTGGTTGGCATCCTCTACTTTCTCACAGCACTTCCAGGGTGTGTCACCATGTCAGCTTCTCTGCAGATGCAACAGAGAGGCCAGCAACTTTGTTCCACCTGGCTTTGTGGGAGTCACCGAGCAATCGCCCCCCACGCAGACAACAGGCCTCTTGTGCACAGTCTGCTCCAAGCGCTGGTGGTTTGCTTGCAGCTCAGAGTGGGGCTGTGGCCTCTTCGGGTGTCAACTTAGAAGCGGCAACTTCACCTTCCCTGCCGAGTCCACCCACTGCTGGTCTGGGCTTCTATACAGTCAGATGTTGGAAGCCAAGAGCTGCATTTGACCTTGACTCAGGCTGGGCTCAGGAAGCTTGTGATCTCACTCCAAGAGAAAACCACGTGGAAGGGCCTCCCTTTCACAAACACTGCACTTCCTATTATGGCCCTTAGAACATGGAGGCCAAACCCTCCGGAAGGAAGTCTGTGTCAGTCTGTCTTGGACAGAGGGATGTCTGACCCCTCCTGACAAAAGAACACAAAGTCCCCATCCCTGAGGAGTCACATAGTCCAACTGACACAGAGCTCAGCTATTTGTGAGCTTGGTGACTGGATCAAGTCCTCGACGTCCTAGAGCCGTAGACTCCTGCTCAACTATAAAACAGGCAGACTGCTGAGCACCTGTGGCCAGCTGAGAGCAGATGTTCACTCAGAGACACCCAGGACCCAATACCCAGATCACAAAAACATGCTTCCTGACAGCGCAGGGGATTTCACAAACGTGCTTGGGACCCATCATCTTCACAAGGATCTGCAGAAGGCCAGAGAAAAAGGCAGAGGTCAGAGGGACGCACTTCAGAGGTCCTCAGATACACGTTGTGGCCCTCCTAGAAGGTCACAGGAAAGGATGGGAAAAAGAACTTGCTGCCCCCACACCTTGGCTTTGGCCCAGGGAGATCTGTGTTACCTCTTAGAAGCCTGAGGACTGGAGGGCCAACATTAGCCAAGGGGCCACCCTCTGAAGGAAGATTGTGAGTCAAGACACGGGGTGGTTCTTCTTGGAAACTCGGGACAACGTTCCCCATCACCCATCCCAGAGGAAACGCAGGCCTTGCAGGCAGAAGACATCAGAGAAGCGGAGGGGTCTAAGCCGGGTGGACACCCAGCCCTGGCTTTCAGTGCTCCAGTGCCTTCCAGGACCTCAAGCAGGTATCGGGTGAGAGAGAAGATGGGGAAGAGCAGGACGAAGTGCGGGCCTGAATAGGCAGTACAAGCCAGCCCGCAGAGGCCAGACCCTCATCAGGACTGAGCCAGCAGCCATCTTTTCTAGCTTTGGCTCAGATATACACGAGGGGCTGGAGATGTAGCTCAGTTGTCAGTGTGCCTACATAGCATTCACGAAGGCCCAGTCTGATTCCCAACACATAGCAGGTATGTGGCCATGCCTGTAATTCCAGGACTCAGGAGGTAAAGGCAGAAATCAGAAGTTCAAGATCATCCTTGACCACACAGCAAGTTCAAGGCCATTCTAGCCTACATGAGACTCTGTCTCAAAAAATAAACATGGAAATAAATAATAAAAGAATATGGCATACTAGTGCCCCTTGCAAACTGACAGGTTTTGAAGAAAAGATCAGGGCTTCCTGAGCATCTCCCACATGGTCACAGGCAAGAGACAGATGAAGCCAGGGCCACAAGCCTCCTGAGAAGCTTCCATCCATGTTTGGTGGAGGTCAGGGAAGGCAGCTCATGGCCTGGATTGTCCCCTACACTGACAGCATACTGCTCAGTCCCTGAACCCTGAGCAGCACTGCAGTGTCCTGGGTGGCCCACACAACAGTCTCAGACCCTCATCAGGAGTGAGTCGGCAGCCATCTTCTTCTCGGCCCACTGTTCTGGAGGACGGAAGCCCATGAAGGGTTGTGGCAGAGTCACCTCCTCCCTGAGGCTGGAGGGGCCAGTCTACCCCTTCCCTGCCTCCCTCCACCTCTGATTCTCTGATCAGTGCCTCTGCCTTCATGTGGGCACCTCCCTGAGTCTCATGTAAAGACACTTGTCATTGATTTAGGGCTCCTTTGAATCCATAATGATCTCAGCTTGAGTTCCTTAATGCAATCACCTCCACATAACATAGATCCTTTTTCCCATGACGGTCACGTTCATGGACTCTGTGTGTTCAGCCTGTACTCCAGGGGAGGGTAAGACAGAAGACCTCCAGGCTGGCCTTTGAGGGTTCTAGGAAGATTTCCCTAAGAAGGGCGACTGATGGACTACCCTGGTCCATCCTGCTGAGGAGAGGGGAGAGAGAGTCCAGGCCCCCAGTGACCAGCACAGTGACCACTCACCCCTTGATAAAGACAGCAGTGCCCTGTGGCCAGAACCACTGCAGCCAGATCCCAGCAGGCAAAGCTGGAGGAATGGGTGGACTTTCTGAAATTTTCCACTTTTCCTTAGGGTACAGCTTAATTCTGGGAGTGAATGAAATTTTTAAATATTAATTAAAAGTCTGCTTAATAACTAATGATGTTATTGCTAATAAAAATAAATGAAATCACAACACGCAGAAGCCAAAAAGGAAGAAGTATGAGTGGCTAGAGAGGTGGAGACACTTCAGCACACACCACAGAGCTGGGATTACACAGGCTCATCCTGAGAGTCCACTTTGCGGCCCAAGGAAACGTTTCCCTGGGCTGGTTCCCATTTAGCAGCTGGCTGTGTAGACTGCCTGTGATGTGCAGATGTCCCTGCTGGACTCTCCCAAGGTGGGTCACTGGCCCACATAGGAAGGTTATCCCTTCCTTCCCTAGCAAGGTCAATGTGGTGGATGAATCATGAGTCAACCTGGCTGGGCCAAGGGCCAAATTATTGAGTCAAACATGATTCTGGATGTTTCTGGCAGAAACTAGCTTTTAATCCAAACAGATGGCCCTCCATAGTGCGGGTCGGCCTTACCTAAGCAGTTGACAACAGACAGAACAGGTGGAACTGAGCCAGCAGAGACTTGGGAGCACCTACGCAGCTCTCTCCAGGTCTCCTACTCGCGGCCCTCCCTGAAGATGTTGGACTCACCACAATCACCCACGCTAATTCCTCTGAATATCCAAACATAGACAGATGAATATCGTCTGTCCATCCATACCTCCTGCAGGCTTTCTTCTCTGGACTACCCAGACTAAGCGCTAATTCCTCTGAATATCCAAACATAGACAGACAGATGAATATCATCTGTCCATCCATACCTCCTGCAGGCTTTCTTCTCTGGACTACCCAGACTAATTCGAGCAGAAAGCGGGCTCTGCAGACTCTGAGCTGTGGAGGCTCTGGCTCCTGATACACACCTATCTAACCACAGCCCAGGCTGCCACACTGCCCTGAAACCCACCTGGCCATGCAACCTGTACAGCGTGCCTAGGAGTTCAAAGTGGGCAGCACTGAGGGAGGCCCTGTGCCTCACAAGGACGTGCCAAATGGGACCCCTGTGGGTAGAAGCCCCAGGCCCAGCTGTGTTCACAGCAAGCCACACACACCGTCTCAAGCCCTTTGTTCCAGTCTGGTAGCATGTGTTCCCTGAGCCCTCAGTGCCACCATGCACCAGGACTGCTCCTGGCTGGTGCTTCAATAGGAGTAGATGAAACCTGGTTTAAGTGGCATCTCTTCCAGAGCAGAACCCCCTGGTACACACAGAAGTACCTGAACTGGCAGAGGTTGGGGCTGGAGTGAAGTGGGAACTGGATGTGAGAGTCTATCTTGGCTTCTGTGGCGGCTAATGACCTATAAAACCTGTGGATCTTTTTAACTCCAGACAGGATTGAGGGATCGCCTGTAGGGCTCAAAGGGAGGGACTAAGACAGAGAGAGGACAGTCCGCATGAAGTTCATTTGGTGAGATGGAGGCTCTAGGCCTGGGGACCCACATTTTCTGGGAGCCCCTGTCAGGCACCTCTACCAGCTTCCCAGCCCCTCCCCTGCCTTAGGACTCTCCTCCAACTGAAAAAGCCAGATGGGCCATCATGGCCCTCGCCTGGCCAGGCCCTCGCCATCTGTCACAAATCTGAATTCTGTGACACCAAGGTGACCTGCAGTCTCCCTGGCTGGCCTGTGGTGGGGCTGGTGGCATGCATGCAAACTTCTGAAGTGGTTGTGAGCTACTCCTCCAGCTTTGCCTTCAGGTATGATTTGAACGAGATGCCATGGAGAACCTCAGGTGAGCATCCTCCTGGGAAAATGGCCAGGGAGGGAGCAGGGTCCCAAACCTAAGCTCCCTCTGCCTCCTTAACCCTCAAACATGTCTACTCCACATCACTGTCTGCTAGATACATGAACATTTGACTGTTTGATCCATGATGTTTTTTATCTGTGAAAGTGGTTTTGATACCTCTGGTTGAAATGAAATATTTTCCTACTGGATTTAATGAAATGCTTTTCTTCATGATTTTCCACACCATGGGCAATTTCAAGGTGAATTTTGGGCAGAGGTAAAGATCCAGGAAGTCGCTAGAAGCCAGGAAGAGGCCATAGAGACTAGTACCCCTGGCCAGGAGCTCAGCCTTCCCTCTGGAGGGGGACTTGAGCCCATAGGCTGCTGCCTCAGCAGAGGCGGAGCTCATAACTGGACAGGAAAGCCAGGAATGCAGGTCTGCCTCCTCTTTCTAAAAGTTCTATCCCAGAGTTGGTTCTGTGACGATGTCATGGTGAGAACCGGGGTTCTGAGTATGCAGGATGTTGACCCCAAAGGCTGAGGTGAACAGCAGGTGGACAGCTACAGCCTGGCCCTCGGAGAACAAGCCTCACCGCCCAGCCCAGCCAAGCCTCCCAGAGTCTGTCCATCTACAGATCCTGAGCCCCTCACATCACATTCCAAGCTCAAAGTTTAGATTCAGGAGCCTGAGGACACACAGGGGCTAGTTGCCTCTCTTGAAACATCCTGTCTCCCCAGGACACCCACCTCCCCAGATGCCCTCCATCTCCCCCATGCAGCCTCCCACTCTGATGTCATGGGGTCCCCTCATTCAAGGATCCTCAAGGGTTCAGCCCTGAGTGAGGTGCCAGAGCATAGCCTGCAAGAACAAAGACCCCTCGTCTATCCGGAGTGTCCTCAGCTCCAAGGAGGATGGGGCTCCAACCCAGAGACACAGCAGCCAGCAGCTGCTGCCATGGCTCCAGGGCCTTCCGTTCTATTGCTTCTGGTTGGGAAAACACCAGGACGTGGCCACAGGGGACGCCAAGAGGGATCTACCATAGTGCTGACGCTGTGGGGGTGACACAGGAGCTGTGAGGAGCCCAGACAGGGGGTTTGTAGCCCCCAAAGGAGCTGTAAGGACACTCAGACTAGGGGGCCACCATAGAATCCGCTCAGCTGATACAGCACCCACACCCAAGTTTAGGGACCCAAACTGGTACCCGTCCTTTGCCAGCTCCAGGCAGGGGCCAGACATATAACCCCAGGTCCCTGCAGATCAGAGTAAGTCCCTGGTGTACTGTCACAGAATGGTGTCACCCAGGCATAGAGGGATGTGTTGGTGCTGGGGCAGTTCCTTCTGGAAGGAGTGGCTGTGGGTAGGGAGCCAAGGAAGCATCTTCTACCCTGAAGTGAGGATGAGCACTGAGAGGAAGGCCTGGACCACAACTTGGTTTGCTTATGCTCGTTTCTGAATGCTGTGTGGCAATTTCCTGAGTCTTCTTAAGACCAAAGAAGTTCTAAAGGGACGTTCCTGAAGACTCTAAAGGGAAGTAAACAACTCAGAAGCCTCAGGAAGTCCTTCGAACTGACCGTATGTAAAAGGCCCCTCCCTTCCCAAGGTTACATAAGCAATTGGACAGCTGAGACTCGGGCCGGTCCATCTGCCTGGAGGAGGCCAGAACAATGGAGCAGCTTCTGGAAGAGACTCTCAGACCCCCTGAGCTGTGTAAAGATTCTCCAACCTGCCAAGCTCCCTGTAAGCCTCGTAGTGAGCAGCAGGTTCTGTGGGCCGCCACCCATGCTGGGGTGGGCCTTCGGTGATGCGGCTGCCTTTGGGTGGTCCATGCTCCTGTAAGTAATCCCTCATCCATGCTCTGGCAAGTAACCCCAGTGAACTCATTGGTTCACCAGATTAGACTTGGATGCTGTTATCACGTTGGTCTTTGTTGGTTCTCCACCTGGGATTAATGGATGGTCATGTTGCATCTCCCCAGGAAAAGATGAGGAGACATGGGCACTCCACTGCAGACACAGTATCCTGGGCAACTGCAAACCAGAGTGGGCCAGAAGGTGTCCTGGATACCTCTTAGGGAAAGATGGGCAAGGTAGGAACAGACCCTGAGGACTCTCTAAGAGCCGTTCTTGGCTCTACAAAACAATAGCCATCTGCCCTTTCAGACAAGGACAAGCTCAGTGCTCTGTGCAGGTAACGGGCAGCACCGCTAAAGTCACACTTGGAGCCTCTACAAGGCTCCGGTGGCCAGTGACTGCCCAGCAGTCAAGAAGTGCGGCCAAGGGAGCCCCGGGAGCATTGAGGTCTCGTCTGTGGGAAGCCAGAGCACGTGCATTGCGATCAGCCACTCCGCCCCACGCTGCCCGGCAGTCAAGAAGTGCGGCCAAGGGAGCCCCGGGAGCATTGAGGCGGCAACTCTTCGTCTGTGGGAAGCCAGAGCACGTGCATTGCGATCAGCCACTCCGCCCCACAAGGCAGGCGATGGCGTTTCACAGAATCCCACCCGCCTGGCCCTGTGAAAACCCCAAAGCCAGGCCAGACCTTCTCCAAGACTCCTGGGCCAGGAAACCGGCTAGAGCTTTGAGACATTCTCTTCCTGAGCGCCCACTGTCACCTGAGCTGTGTGCACAGCCAACAGGACGCTGGCTTGGGGTGGATCCTCCTCCTCTGACCATTGAGCACCTCCACCACGTGCCACAGCCCCAGCTGAGGAGGAGCCACCAGCCCAGGAGATTTATTAAACATCCGAATGTAATTTTCCATTAACATTTCCTATTTTGGCATCTTAAAGAGAGTGGAAGTTGATTTCGGTTCAACATCCTGGGGGGAAATTAGCTCGTTTTGCTAGCGTGTCTCGATAATTGCAGTGACACCAAGGTTAATTGCTTAATCTGGGCTGCCATGGTGCGGGCTCCGAATTCCCCGCGCAATCTGGGCTATAATTAGTGCCAGGGCATCAGTATTTGGAAGCAGCTTCCACAGGAACAGCAGATCCAGGCAAGGAGATGGTGGCTGTGACAGAGGGGAGGCTGGGGGCAGTCCCTGCATGGCCCAGCAGCCGTGCAGTGCTTAGAGATGTGGCTCCACAGGACACGGAAAGTGACCAGGCTGCCAACTGCATCTGCTACTGTTTGGGGCAAACGAAGGACATGAAACTGTCACTAAGCCCATCTGCTCATCTTCCCCTACCCCAGACAGTGATGGCCTGTGCCCAGAGCCCAGGACACCCGGCTGACCATAGCTAGAGACAAGGAGCCAGGTACAGTAGCTTCTAATCTCTGGTCAGCACCTCAGACATACACAGAATTGTGCTAGAGTAAATGTTTCATAAAGGACTACACTAACTCAGGAGGCAGAAGCAGGAGGATCACAAGTTCAAGGCCTGCCTGGGCTAGAGAGTGAATTCAAGCCCCATTTGGAAAACTTAGTGAGAACAGAATAAAAAGAGGCTGGGGTTTGGAGAGATAGGGAGGTAAGGGGAGGATCTGGGAGGAGTTATAGGGAGAAGTGAGGGCAAATATGATCAAAATACATTGCATGGGCTTCTCAATGAATTAAAAAATTTATTTTTTATTTATTTATGTGTATGCGTGTACTGCGTGCACGTAGGTGAGTGCACCCATGTTGTGCAATGCCCACGGAGGACAGAAGAGGCTGTCGGATCCCCCTGGAACTGGAGTTACGATGGTTGTTAGCCACCATGTCGGTGCTGGGATTCGAACCCGGGTCTTTTGCAAGAACAGTCAGTACTCTTAACAATTTCTACTATATTTTTTAAAACAGGCTAGGATAGAGGTCAGGTGGGGTACTTGTCTAGCACACACTGGATTAAATTCCCAGTACTGTTGTTAAAAAAATCAACAAAAAAAAAGACTAAGCTAGCTCTAGGATCAGCTCCCAGAGATTCAGGCAGGAGCCCAGCCAGCTTCTGTGTGAAGGTACATGTGACTTCAACCAGTGTGGAAGCTGACAGAATAGGCAGACTCTGGAAAAGCCATTCTAGAACAGCCCAGGAAGTTCCCAGAGCCTGGACCCCTCTCCCCAGCCATTGGCACATCTTACAACTCAAGACAAGAAGTTTCTCTGCTCCTGTGTGGGCTGAAACCCAGCAGCCAGCAGGAAGAGAGGGCTTCTGGGACACCACCTTACCACCTCCAACGTAATTGTCATCCACAGGCCTCTTGGAGTCACTGCACGCCCTTCTTCAGTTGTGTTATACATACACTCTCCCCTCACTCATCTCCCCTCCGTGGTAACATTGCAGTAAGGCAGTAAGTCAACCCAGGATGACTCCCAGGGGTGCAGCAAGCCCTGACACAGACTCGCCCCACCCACACCATGAACACGGCCACAGTCAGTTCGGGGGGCAGGGGGGGCAGGATATGCTTAGGCTTAAATGCAGTTGTCTTTTTATACTTGTGATTTCCTCACAGCATGAAACAAACATTAATTTGGAGTCTGTTCCTAACGGCCAAGTATCTCCACACCAAATCTTGCCAGCTCCTCCTTGCCCAGGCCTTCTCCTGTCTTTCAGGGGTATTTGTAGCTCATCTTACAGGCCCTGAACATGCTTTGCTAGATGTACGTCTTTTTTTTTCAGGCTGTTGTAAATAGCAGTTTTTAATTTTTGATTTGCAATTATGTATTGCTCATATACTGAGATACAGGAGGTCTTTGCAAATTGGCTTTGTATTTGGCAATCTTGTTTAACTGTCTTATTAGTCGAAAGCCAATCATTTCTGAGAGCAGAGACAATTTCATTCCTTCCTTTCCTAATTGTTTTCATTCCCTTCTCGTGCTGTGCTGTATGGTTTCCAGGAGACTGCTGGACAGCTGTGGTGACTGAAACCGTCTTTGCTTTGGGTCTCAGGAGGTTAACTGGTGATTTTTCATAAATGCCTGTTAGGGAATGAATGGTAACCCCCAAATCCATACACTGAAACCTTCATCATCAATATGACTGTTTAGAGATGGATCTTTTAAGGGGGTAATGATTAAAGTACATAGGGGTCATGAGGGTCAGGACTCTGGGGATAGCCTGGTCATGTAGGTCAAAATAAGTACCTCCCATTCATACATAAAGAAGAAAAGCCAGGCAGCTGTGTGAGGGTACAGCGAGGAGGTGGCTGCCACCTACAAGCCAGGACAGGTGCTCCCCAGGACGTTACCCGCCAGCACCTTGATCTTGCTCTCTAACCTCCAGAATGAGAGGTCAGTGTCAAGTCGTGTCTGTGGTGCCTTGTCATGACCAGAGCTGATGAAGGCGATCGTCTTTACCAGTTTACTCCTTTCGCTGAGTTTGTTTTGTTTTAATTATACATAGATATTGAGAAAGCATTTGGCAAATTCAACATCAGGCAAGATGGTCAGTTATGTTGGCTGATTATGACATCTCAAACCAGGCTTGAATTCCAGGTGAGTCCTTCTCAGAACTTAAGCATTATCCTCTACACACACTACATACATAGATAGGCACATACACAGCATGCATTCACATACCACACACATGCATACACACATATCACAAACATATGGTACACATACCACATATACACCGTGCACTCATATTCCACATACATGTACACACAGTCACACACTACACACATGCATATACTCACATGCAGCACATACACACACCACACATGCATGTACACATACACCACACAGACACCATGAACTCACATACCACACACATGCATGCACATATCATATGCATATACATACGTGTACCACATACACAGCATGAACTCACACACCCATACACACATACATACATCCCATGCACATCACACACATACACCCCATACACATCATGCATTCACACACTATACACATGACCGCTTTCCTCAAGGCAGCACTTTTTTAAAAAGAATTTGTAAAACCATGTATCCGGGGGGTGGGGGAGTGTGCATACGTGTGCTGCACTCATGAAGTCCAGGAGAGAGCTCTGAACCCTCTGAAGATGAAGTTACAGGTGGTCATGAGCCGCCAAACATGGGTGCTGGGAATTGAACTGGGTTCTCTGCAAGAGACATGCCCTTAACCACTGAGTCATCTCTCCAGCCCCACAACACTTTTGGCTTAGCGCTCTGATGTCCTCAGGACATGCAAAAGCACTTATTATACTCAAGAAATGAAAAGAAAAAGTCAATAACTACTTCCAGAGAATTGTTCAGGCGTCTTTCTCTGCATGGGATTTAGGAAGCAGGTGATTAAACACCAGGGGTTTCGCTCTGAAACCTCCTGTGGTGCAAGGAAGCTACCAGTGTCCAGATGTGGGCAAACACCTCCCTTCCTGGTCCAAGGGGCCAGCAGAGGGCAGGCGGACCTGAGTTCCAACCCACGCTGACTTTGCACCAGCAAGCAGCCTCTCACCCAACCACAGGGTATCAGAGCACCAGCTTAGAAAGGATTCAAGTTCAGTGAGATTGTGGGGTCTACATGAGTGCGCATACTGCCTGCTGCCCCTCATCAACACACCATAACCCTGGGAGGAAGCATGTCACCTGCTGTAGGAGTCAGTGCACACAGCTAATTCATGCTAAATGGCTTGAGCAATACGCATGTTCTACAAATGAATCTAAATATCATGCTAAGAACAGTGCAGTTACCTTTCCCTTCTTTTCCTCCTTCCTCACCACTGCTGGCTTCCGGCCTCTCCTTCTTGTTTGACCTTTGTTTCTTCTTGCATTCTTTTGGCATGCTGGGCCAAAAGAATGGGCCACTAAGCCATCCCCAACCCTCTGTTTGAATGAAAATGTCCCCATAGGCTCCAAGTATTTGGACATTTTGTCCCCAGATGGCGGCGCTGTTTGGGAAGGTCTTAGAAGGTGTGGCCATGCTGGAGGAAGCACGTCACTGGGGGTGGGCTTAGAGCATTCTTTAAGCCTTGCCAGATCTCTAGTCGCTCTCTTGCTTCCTGTGCCTGCAGGACGATGTGAGAGCTTAGCTTCTGCTGCTCCTGCTCCAGCACCTCTGCCACCATGCCTCCCTGCCACGATGGACTGTAATTCCCCTGGAACCAGAAGCTCAAATAAATTCTTCCTTTCATAAGTTGCTTTGGTCAGTGTTTCCATCACAGCAACAGAAAAGTGACTAACAGTAGCCAACCTCAGTGATCGACACCTGGAGAAAGCTTCAGGAGCTGAACTTGGAGCTCTACTTCTGCTGTGTCTAATGTGGCCATTCTTTTTCTCAGTGAGGATGAGGGCCATGAGGCTGGGGTCCTCAGGACCTGGGATCTGTCCAGACACACAGGGTTGGGAACAGGGCTGGGACAAGGAGGATGACATGACACCCTCTGACCTGTGAAATTTATTCACAGGCCAGGTCATGTCACCGTTCCCCAGCATGCTGGGTGGCCTTTCTTACTCAACCCTGCTGGCTCCTCTTAACAAAAAGGTGGAACCATGTACCTGCTCCCTGGAACCCTCAGCAAGAGCTGCATGACACCACTTAAAATGCACGATTGCTCTATGATCCCCCCCTCCTCCCTCCCATCCTTCCTACCCTGCTCTATGATCTCCCCTCCCTCCTCCCTCCCATCCTTCCTACCCTGCTCTATGATCTCCCCTCCCTCCTCCCTCCCATCCTTCCTACCCTGCCTACTCTGTCAAATTATTTTATCAGATTAATGAAACAGCTTAAAGATGATTCATTCTATTCAGTCTCCTTCTAGAAACCATGTTAAGTTTTAAAGGACATAAAGCAAAATTACCATACACAAATTTCAGCTCAAAATATAACAGTTTCTGTTTTCTTTGCATTACATAATCTAGTCAATACAAACTATATAAATAGATCAAGCAGCTCCACCAGGCCTGTGTAAAAGGAGACTGCACTGCAGACTCTTGTCCACTACACCTGCAGGTCACCAGTAAACTCTCCAGAAGGACCCTTACAATTCCACAATCGTGTGCTTCCCACACCACCCACATTCCTCAACCCCAGGGACTCTTCACAGTCAGCCCTACAGGACCCTGTGAGAAGTAAGAAGAATCCTAGAGACTCCAGTGGGGAAAGTGGAAGAAATCCAGGGGTTAGTTTAGAATGGCAGTCTACTGACTGAGCACAGAGAACAGCTTATAAATCCTGACAACCTCCACCAGATCCAGACAGGGGAGCCAAGACCTAAGGAGTCAAGATGCTTAACAGAGACTCCACACAGCTTGCATCCGGAGCGCTGAATTATACCCCAAAAAGTGATGAGTCCGTCCTCAACGCGTCTCCCTATGAGCACAGGTGAAGACCGTAAGGGCAAATATAACATCTCCTCCTGTCTCCCATCTCTGTAGCATCTCTAAGTCAGGATCAGCTGAGGCCCAGCCAGGCAAGAGGACTCTAACCATCATAATGGGACAGACCTGTGACAAAGCATCTCTGGCACGAACAGGCAGTGCAGGGCAAGCAACAAGTTTCAGGGGACTCTGGACAAAGAGGAGGAGCAGGGAAGGTCTGCAGAGGGTCTCCTCTACTCGGTCTGAAATAGCAGGTTCTCATCCCCTTGGGACAAGGAAAGCATCCTTGCCCAGGAGCCTCCTGGCTTCCAGGTAGACAGGGTAGGGCAGGCAGTGTCTGCTCTCAAACCATGCCAAACCAGACCGCATGGGGTTCCCCACTCTCCTTCCCATGCCTGGAGCTTCCTTGAGCTGTGCAGGCAGTGGCTGACAGGGGCCCTCGGGGTCAAAGTCCCTCCCAGCCTCTGTGTCAAGAAATAGGAAAATCAGGAAATGGGCCCCAGGGTAGGAGGAACAGCCAGGGTCCAAGGCACCCTTGAGAAGAGGCTGCCAGGCCTCAAGGGTGCTTCTGCTTGGTAAGGTCACCTTACAGCAGCAGAGACCCATCTGGGTCATTCCAGAGTTTCTAAGCACCTCTCAGTGACCAGATGAGCAGTGCTGACCAGCTAGTTATCAGCAAAGGCACTTTCTAGACTGTGATACCCTGGAGAGGTAGCTGGGGAGGTAAGGGAGGGAAATCCTGACTGAGCAACCAAGGGCTCCTTGTATCATCCTCAAAGTTCCGTCCTCTGAAAACAGGACTGAGACCCTCCTGACCAGCACCACAGGGTCAGGGAAGTGCCGGGGCTCTGTGTGCTTCCTCTCTACAGACAAAGCAAAGAGGAGGCCTGGCAGCCTCTTCTCAAGGGTGCCTTGGCCCTCAGGGACACTCAAGGATGCTTCTCTGTTTGCTTGTTTGTTCCTGTTGTGTGGGAGCCACAGACAACTCGGGAGTCAGTTCTCTCCTGCCACCTTGTGGGATCCAGGGATTGAACATAGGTCACCAGGCCTGTACCCAAGCACCTCTACTCCTGGCCATTTCATCTGCCCCAAAGATGCTTCTTGAGAATAAATGAGCAAGTTCTCTTTGGCAAAGCTCTTCCGGTCACCATGGCTTTCCTCGACCAGGGTCAGCTGAAGCCCAGCCAGCCCAGAAGCATGCTGACTGCCAGCCATGACAGGCAAAGACACCAGCCTCTGTGCGAGGAAGGCCAGCAGAAACACAGACCCAGTGACGTGATCTCTCATTTCAAAGTGCACAGCCAACCGTGTTATTACTCCGTATTTACTTGGGGCTTAGCATTCAGCCCTTGGAAGGGCTATGACTGTGTGCAGTGTTAGCTTGTCAGCCAGAAGTACCACATCTCCGTGTCCGCATCGCTCTGTGTAGCTTGTCTCGGCTGTATAGACAGGAAGTATATACTTAAGGCAGTTTGATGAACTGACCATGTCCACTCAGCTGATGTGAGACCAACAGAAATGTGTGATGGGGCCAGGCCCTGGCTGAACTAGCAACGAGGCCAGGTGGCACCACCCTCCCTGACCCTGTTTGTGCCCAGTGCCACCTCGGGAACAACTCCGAGGCTCCTGTCAAATGCCTGATGCACGCTCAGGCATCTCCTAGAAAGTCACTATGGGGCGCAGCTCGGCAGGAGGGCGGCAACCCCGCCCCCCAGTCCTCCACGTCACCTGTGGGCTCAGCTGAGCACATCCCGATCGTTCCCACTAAGGAAGACTGCAAGGAGGAAGTGAGCCTCGGGATAGGACACGGAAGGAATACTGGATCCACGTGTGTGTCCTTGAGCCCAGTGGCTAATGTCCCAGCCCAGGAGACAGTCATCCCTACTCTGCCAGATGGAAGCCTCGTCCAGCCCTGTCAAATCATCCATTTCTCTACTCTCCTCGTGGGCTATCACCCCCTCAGGGCAGCTCTGATATGCAGCCATCTCCTCCACTGGCCCAGTGAGTCTCCCGAGGCTTTGTTTGGAGAGACGGAGGGTCCACTGACCTGTCCCAACCAACCTGTGACAGAGGAACCCTGGGCGAGGGACTCATGTTGGCAGCAGAACCTGAGGACAGAAGAGGTGGGTGGGAACCAGGGAGGGGTACCGTTGTTGCCAATGGAAGAA
Source organism: Nannospalax galili (assembly GCF_000622305.1). Taxonomy (NCBI): domain Eukaryota; kingdom Metazoa; phylum Chordata; class Mammalia; order Rodentia; family Spalacidae; genus Nannospalax; species Nannospalax galili. The sequence continues at coordinate 684,180 of NW_008339924.1, forward strand.
TTAAATGATACTTGGGGTGAAAAGGAGCAGCAAGCAGGGATGTGGGATGCCCAGACATTGTAGAGTACTGCCTTCCGACCATGACATGGCCCATGCCCTCTTGAGCCCCCAGTAGCTGTGATTACCCACAGGAGAACTACACAAGACTGAGCCCATTGCTGCTTATCTCAGAGCTGGGGAGGAGCTCAGGAGGCCTCACCTCTCCCAGAGGATTTTTAGAGGCAACAGTTTCTGGGAGAATGGGAATCGTCCACTCAAATCCCGAGGCAGTTTGCTCCTGGGAGTAATCCTAATTACACACTTTGGGTCACTGCTCCTGTTTTATGCTGTAGCTGTGGTAAAACACTCTAACCAAAAGCAACTCAGGGGCTCAGGAGGCCTCACCTCTCCCAGAGGATTTTTAGAGGCAACAGTTTCTGGGAGAATGGGAATCGTCCACTCAAATCCCGAGGCAGTTTGCTCCTGGGAGTAATCCTAATTACACACTTTGGGTCACTGCTCCTGTTTTATGCTGTAGCTGTGGTAAAACACTCTAACCAAAAGCAACTCAGGGAGGAAAGGATTTATTTGGCTTACACTTCCAGGTCACAGTCCATCACTGAGGGAAATCAAAGCAGGAACTTGAAACAGAGACCATGGAGGAGCACCTCTTGCTGGCTCGCCCACAGGCTCAAGCTTAGGCAGCTTCCTAATACGGCCCAGGGCCACATGCCTAGGTAATGGTGCCACCCACAGTGGACTGGGCCCTCCTACATCAACTAACAATCAAGACAATCTTCCACAGACATACCCACAGGTGAGTC
>NW_008339924.1:686415-691439 GCF_000622305.1 Nannospalax galili
ATGGGGGAGTGATGGGCGGGCGGGGGGCCGGGGGGGGGGGGGGGGACATGGAGGCACATAACCAGGGGCAGGGTAGGGCCAGGGCTTCCAGTGCCAGCAGATTCTCAAAGTAGAAATGGGTAGAATTCGGGCACCCCAGTGCTCACCCTGCTGGACAAGGCCAGTTGCAATACAAGACCACACACAGACCTTGAAAAGGGTCCAGGTTGTTACTTCATTGTGCCCAAATCAACTTCCCACGTTCTCAAACTGCCCTCACCTTCTCTGGGACAAGCTAGACAAGGCCCTGAGTTGTGATCCACACTTGGGTTCTTCCCTTAGACAACTATGGATCTGAGAAATGCCCCTTTGCTCTAGACTCTTCCAGATTGGCCAGTACAGCACCTTCTAGGCTGAGGTCTAGACCCCTCAGGTGGGAGGCCAAGCCCACCAGAGTCCAGTCTGGGATGGCGGCAGGCCCTGCGACAAGCATGTCACACTGTGGGGCTCCTGTCCTCATGCTCCTATCTGGACACATTCCACCTCAATTTGCATAGAAAGCATCATCCTTAGGTTCCCAACACAAGGGGCTCAAAGAACCCTCATCACTCACGGCCATCTGCTGAAATATTTGCTTCAGCTTCCATCTCAACACATGGCCCTGGTCCTGACAGAATCAGTGCAAACAGGAACCAAACACACGGACTCATTTCTGTCCAAGTCATCACCTGAGCTCTTGAGGGAGGCCAGATTGTGACAAATGCCGAAGCACGGGGAGGGGGGTCAGGCCGAGGATGCAGGTAGATGGTGTACAGGTGCTCCTCACTCACGGCCATCTGCTGAAATATTTGCTTCACCTTCCATCTCAGCACACGGCCCTGGTCCTGACAGAAGCAGTGCAAACAGGAACCAAACACACGGACTCATTTCTGTCCAGGTCGTCACCTGAGCTCTTGAGGGAGGCCAGATTGTGACAAATGCAGAAGCACGGGGAGGGGGGTCAGGCCGAGGATGCAGGTAGATGGTGTACAGGTTAGGTTTTGTCAACTTGACCCAAACTAGAGACACCTGGGAGGAGGGACCCTCAGTTAAGGACCCCTGGGCAGGTGGTCCTGTGTTGTAGAAGGATAGCTGAGCAAGCCTGTGAGCAGCGTTCCTCCGTGGTCCCTGCTTGAGTTCCTGCCTTGACTTCTCTCAATAATGGACTGTGACATGGAAGTGTAAACCAAATCAGCCCTTTCCCTCCAAGGTGGTTTTAATCAGTGGTTTTTTTTTTTTAATCATTATTTTTGTAATTTTTAATAACTACATGATTAGAAGAAGCTTTTCACTACAGATTTAACATATTCAGTAGCACACTCCAGAGAAAGGGTACATCTCTTTCACAAGTGGATGCAGGTTTCTAGGTTCACAGTTGAGTTAATACAGTTATACAATATTGAACAAGATTTTGGAGTGAAAGTCAGCATAATTGAGCCTGGCAGTTTCAGAACAGCAATGACAGATACGCAGGCAATTATGGAGAAAAGCAAGAAACTCTGGGAAGAAACTCCTCCGCATCTTAAGGAATCCTACAGACAGCAGTTTTTTGATGACTCTGTGTGTGTGTGTATGTGTTTGTAGGTATGCATGTGGATGCAGATGGGCTTGTCCATGTGTGCACATGTGGAGACCAGAGGTGGACGTTGGGTGTCTTTCTGTTGCTCCCTGCCTTATTTTTTAAGATGGGGTTCTCTCAGTGAATTTTTTCAGCTAGATTGCCTGGCCAGCAAGTCCCTGGGATCTGCCTTCTCCATTCCGCCAACACTAGGTTACAGATGCATGCTGCCAAGCCTGGCTTTTTGCATGTGTGTTGGGGATCTGAACTCAATGCACAACAAGCACTTTATCTACTAAGAGGTCTCCTCAGCCACAGCTGTTTTCCTTTGATAGAGATAATGGGTGCCCTTGTGTGCTAGTTAAGTTTTTATCAACCTGACACAAAATTAGAGTCACCTGGGAAGAAGGACCTTCCGTTGAGGAATTTCTTCCATCAGGCTGGCCTGTGGGCATGTCTGTGAGTCATTTTCTTAATTGTAAATTGATAATAGGCTTGCTCAGCTCACAGTGGGTGGTGCCATCCCTGGGCAGGTAGGCCTGGGCTGTATAAGTAGCTGAGCAAGTCAGTAAGTAGCATTTTTCCATGGTTACTGCTTTAATCCTGCCTTGGCTTCCCTTGATGAAATAAATTTACTCTTAAGGTCACCTTAGTCAGTGTTTTATCACAACAACAGAAAGCAAATTAGAACAGAGGCACAGGCCACAAGGCCTGCAGGGAGGCGGGGACGACCCATCACAGTTGCAAGCACACAGATGCTGCACCAGGCTCAATGCTGCTAGAGCCCCTAAATATGAGGAAGGCTGGACCCAAGGCCAGAGGTGACATCACCACAGGAGCTGCTCACTAGAGATTATGGGAGAAGAGACAAGGCTGAGCACAGCTAGAAACCATCCCTGAGACACACAGATTGCTCTGAGCATCCCATAGCATCAGGTGATCCAGAGATCCCTGAGAACCTCCTTTATCAGGACCAGGCATCCTGCTAACAGAAGGGGTCCGTCCCTCGAGGCTGTTCCGAGGTGGAATTCCCATACCGTGTAACCTGAGGACAGAATCAGAACCCCCAACTTGCCCCCAGGCCTGGCTCCCAATGCTGTATCCAGACGCATACCTGGGAATTATGATGGTCATCACATGTGACTCTGGGTCACCAGCCCCTGTATGCATACCAGCGGAAGGAGGCCCTGGAGAGCCCCTCAGGTACTTCAAACCAGAGGGAGACCTTAAGAAGGGACCACGAGTGCCCTCCATTCACAGAGACACAGTCTAAGGACCACTGATATAACCAGGATGGGAGTGTGGCCTGCAGCCCCTCCCCACAGGAGGCTTGAGAAACAGCAAGAGAAGACCGGATCTCAGCCAAAGCCAGCATGCCCTTCCTCACACATCTGACAACCCGGGGAAACTGCTGAGAATGATTTTCCAGAACCTATCAGTAGAACCACATCTAGCTCAAAAAGAGGCCACAGCCTTTCTCACGTGTTAAGTAACATATGAAACAGTCCGCACAGCAAGGAGGATCACAACAAGCATGAGATGTCAGAGAGAACCAGAAACGAGAGTCAAGAGCAGCCACGTCCACTGCTTTTTCTTTTAATCATTTTTATTTTATGTGTATGAGTGTATTGCATGCATGTGTATAAGTGCACCCGTGTCATGCAATGATCCCAGAGGTCAGAAGGAGGCATCGTATCCCCTGGAACTGGAGTTGTTAGCCATCATGTGGGTGCTGGGAACCGAACCCAGGTCCTCCGCAAGAGCAACCAGTGCTCTTAACCACTGAGCCATCTCTCCAGGCCCGTCTGCCGCTTCTATACCAGCATTAAGTGTCAGCATTCTACAGTAACGAGAACTACCACAGACGGTCCCGGGCAGAGCACAGCACAGCTGCCTCGTTAAATACACAGCTCACAGCTTCAGAGACCTGAGGGAACTGATCCCAAGGAGGCAGAGGCCTTCCAAGAGGGCCGAGTGATAACCACAACAAAAAGACTAAACATTAGAACTCAGAATCAGACTTTTCTAAACAGCAGACATGAAGAGTTTTGAGTGGAGAAAAGCCTAAAATCTGTCATAAATCTGCATGCAGCTAAACTTGTTTCACAAAACAAATAAAAAAAAAACCCACACAGCAAAATACACTTAAAAGTATAGAAAATCGATAAAGCTCAGTATCAGGTCAGATCTTGCCACTCTCAGCCAATGTATGACAATTTATGCAGAAAATAAATAAACTGGGATATAGTACATACAAATGTCAAGATAAATTCCTTGAATTTATTATATAGTTATCAAAATAGATAACACGTGATGAGTCTGTTTCCCAAGACCTGTACATCATTAGCCAGAAAATGACTTGTACTAAACAGCAAAGCATTGTAGTAAATTCTGGACGTGCAGTCATATAACCAGACCCCTGATGGGTGACACAGGCCTGTCATGCCAGTTACCTGGGAGGTGGAGGTTGAGGATGGTGAGTTCATAGCCTATCTGGGATACAGAGCTAGTTCCAGGGCAGCCTAGGCAACTTAACGAGATAGTGTCTCTGAATTAAAAAGGAAAGGGGCTGGAGCGCTGGCTCAGCGGTTAAGAGCACGGGCTGCTTTTGCAGAGGACGGGGATTTAATTCCCAGCACCCACATGGGCTAACAACTGCCAGTAACCCCAGTTTCAGGGAATTGACACCTTCTTCTGACCTCCTCGGGCGTTGTACGACATGGCTGAACCCACCTACATATAGGCAAAACACTTACACATAAAATAAAAATAAGAAATAAAAATATCTTTAAAAAAGAGAAAAAGGAAAAATAAAGCTGGGGCTATAGCTTGGTGGAGCACCTGATTCAATCCCCAGTACTGGGGAAATAGATACCCGCTTATCCAGGAAATACATATATATGGCTGGACATCTGGGATTCACTCACGATCTTCTGGGCTCCAAAGGGTTCTGGCAGCTCCACTTCTCTGACTCTGCCGTCCACAGCACACATAGATCATCTCGCAGACCCAGGCCAGCTCCATTCCACACTTACCGCTGTCCTTGGTGGTCGCCCCATGGTCCCGACATCTCCAAAACGCTGGGGTCTCCACTGAAACTGAGGCTGCACCCTCACCAATAGCCTCTTCTGGCCTCTTGGGGTGCAAAGCCTCAGGTTCTCTCCATGACCCCTTCAATCCTGGGGTCTTCGCTGCAACTGAAGCTGCACTTTCACCTATGGCCTTTCCTGGCCTCTGCGTGCCAAGCCTCAGCTGCTCTCTGTGACCCCTTCACGCAGGTCCCTCTGTGTGCTGACCCTGGGGAAATACCTCCCAGAAGATTCCACCACAGTGATGCTGGTCTCTTGTTACTTACAGCTGATTTTTTAGCCCCAGCTAACCAGCATCAATTGTCCCAGTAAAGCAAAGGTTTTACTTCAGGTTCTGGTCTCTTCTTAATCACAGCTGA
>NW_008339924.1:693130-694373 GCF_000622305.1 Nannospalax galili
TGGCTGGCTCAGCTGTGCTCGCTTCCCACATCTCCCCCTTTATGTTTTAATAAACGAAGGGAGGCCAAGGGACCGTGCCTGGCTTAGGTTGCCCTCTTTCACTTGGCATCCTTACCCGTCATCAACTCGGCAACATCATGGTTGTCGGTCTGCCTTAGGTTGGTATGCAAATGAGAGGGTCGTACCCGTCATTGACTACCGGTCCAGCATGTATAGCCAAATGCGGAGGTGACTTGCCCTTCTCTAAGGCAGCCATAGCCTGTGCAAGCTCTTGCTGTTGGCGAGCTGTTTGCTGCCGCATCTCTCACACACACACACCATACAGACACAAACAGCAACCGGCAGGAATTCACAAAAGCCATGGCCCCCTATTCGTAAGGCTAAAGGTGCCCTACATAGCCTCCCGCCACTGCTGCACAGTGGCAATGCAGACCCAGGCCAGCTCCATTCCACACTTACCGCTGTCCTTGGTGGTCGCCCCATGGTCCCGACATCTCCAAAACGCTGGGGTCTCCACTGAAACTGAGGCTGCACCCTCACCAATAGCCTCTTCTGGCCTCTTGGGGTGCAAAGCCTCAGGTTCTCTCCATGACCCCTTCAATCCTGGGGTCTTCGCTGCAACTGAAGCTGCACTTTCACCTATGGCCTTTCCTGGCCTCTGCGTGCCAAGCCTCAGCTGCTCTCTGTGACCCCTTCACGCAGGTCCCTCTGTGTGCTGACCCTGGGGAAATACCTCCCTAGGAAAGTTTTTACTTCAGGTTCTGGTCTCTTCCTAATCACAGCTGATTCTTCAGCCCCAGCTGACCAGAACCCACAGATTCTCAATTCAAAATATCACACAAAGAGCCCTGATAGTCACCGCCTCCCTTTGAAGCTTCACAAGCCAGGCTTCTGTCATCCACAACTCTTTCAGAACTGTTCCAAGCTCCACAGCAACAAACTCTGAGCACGCAATGGCTTTTCCACCTCAAAGTTCCAAACACTTCCACAGTCCTCCCCAAAACACCAAGGTCAGGTCGTCACAGCAATAGCCCACTTCTGGTACTAATTTCTGCCTAGTTTGTTTCTCCATTGCTGTGACAAAAACACTCTGACCAGTACCAACTTGGGAAGGAAAGGGTTTATTGAGGTCAGGTCCACAGCAATAGCCCACTTCTGGTACTAATTTCTGCCTAGTTTGTTTCTCCATTGCTGTGACAAAAACACTCTGACCAGTATACACTTGGGAAGGAAAGGGTTTATT
>NW_008339924.1:695667-708964 GCF_000622305.1 Nannospalax galili
TAGGCACGTAGCAAGATCATCAGGCTGGTAGCACCTGTTTTGGGGCTCACCATACTTCAAAGTTGGGGTAAACAAGCGGGAATCACGAGCCTTGGCAATCAGCCAAGAGTTGGAGTAAACAGCACGAGGTTTGGCAGCCAGCCAGGGCGCCATCTGGCTGACTCAGCTGTGCTCACTTCCCACAAGGTTTGGAGAGGTAGCTCAGTTGATAGCTCAGTTGATAGAGTACTTACCTAGTATACATTAAGTCCTGGGTTCAATCCCCAGATTGCATAACTGGCCTTTAATCCCAGCACTCTGGAGGTGGAGGCATGAAGATCAGAAGTTCAAAGTCATCCTCAGCTACATGTCAAGTTCAAGACCATCCCAGAACATATGAAACTGTCTTAAGAAAAGAAACACCCAGAAACTTCTCATTGGTTCAATACACACACAAGTCAGCTTTACAAAGTGAGAGGGTTAGGAATTTACTACGTATTTATACCTTTAGAGAGACACTGGTCACTTTGTGCTTACCAGGAGTCCTTCCCCAACATAAGTAAAAATGATTACATGTGTCTTATTCCAGGCATGGGCATTAAGAGTCCTCTCACGGGACCCTTTGTTCTTTTGCTACTTTCGTTGTTAGCGTTTTTCAGGTCTTTGCTGCAGACAACTTTGTATGGTGATCTTTGCTTTTGATTCTTTTCTTAAATATGCTTTCAGAAATAAGCTTGACATACTGAATACATAAACCCTTTCTAAAGATTTGTGTTAACAACCATATTTGCACTTTTGAAAGTCATTAGAACAAAAATAAAGTTGCCGTGTCAAACCATAACAAGGGAAGAGAGCTGGAAGCTCATGGAGGACCTCACACATGAGTGGTGGTCACAAGGACCATCGCAGGGGATTCTGGAGGGCCACACCCTACACAGAGGTCACTGAGATCTTCCACAGCACACAGAGTGTCTGCCCTGCAACCTAAGGTCCCACCTTGGACAGACACCACCCTAGTTCACTCTGTTGCTGTCCTAAATCTCTCTGATCAGAAGCAACTTGTGGAAAAAGGGTTTATTTGGCTTATACTTCCCTCATCAGTCTATCACTGAGGGAAGCCAGGGCAGGAACTGAAGTGGGAACTTTAAGCACAGCCCATGGAGAATGGTACCCACTGGCTTGCTCACAGAGCCACGCTCAGCTTCCTTACACAGCCCAGGCCCACCTGCCTAGGGGACATCCGATAGAAAATGTTAGATCAGGATTGACCAGGGCGATGTGAAATGAAAGGTGAGACCAACCCCAGGAGCAGGCTGTTCCTTATTAAGAACAATGAAGGTGGAGACAGTTTCTCCATGGGATTTGAAACTGCTCCCTCAGGCACAGTTGGTGGGATAAGGATGGAGGGATTGGGAAAGGGGGAGGTGGGTAGGCTAGTGCTAGTGACACGGTTTGAGGTTTCGAGACAATCGAGGCGGTTATTCGTTTTCCCGGATAACACAGTCTTGGGTTGGGGGTTTTACACAGCTGCTGTGTTGGAAATTAGCTCTGGTTTACCTAAGGTCTACTCAACCCAGTATGGAACTCTTTGGAAGTTAGCTCAGGGCCCTTGTAAGTCCAGGCATCTATGCTTCACTGCTCACAATGGACTGGCCAATCTGATCTGGGCCATCCCTCAACTGAGGCTCACTCAATGACTCTAGGCTGTGTCCGTTGACAGCTGATGGTAACTAGACAGACCCTGCCCCTTACAATCCATCGTTGCAGCCAGGGGTTTCTGCTTGAAAGGCCCCAGGCAATCGTCCTTGCTTGTCCTTTAAAGTTGTCCCATTACCTTGGCCTCCTGGAACATCCCCCAGTGTTCGAAGCATGAGGGTTAGGGTTAGGGTATACTTTGCAAGATGACATTAATTTCACAGCCTCATTTGTGTGACGTGCATGTGCGTGATGTGTATTATGTGTATTATGTGTAATACATCTCATGGGACAGTTGCAGCCTTAAACAATTAAAACATAGGCAGTATGAAAGTCACCTGAACGCCCAATAGAAGAAGGGTCAGGGTTTAGGGTTAGGGTTAGGGTTAGGGTTAGGGTTAGGGTTGGGGACGGGGTCGGGGTCGGGGTCGGGGTCGAGGTCGGGGTCAGGGTTTAGAGTTAGGGTTAGGGTTAGGGTTAGGATTAGGTTAGGGTTAGGGTTAGGGTTAGAGTAGGGTTAGGGTCAGGGTTAGGGTTAGGGATAGGGATAGTGTTAGGGCTAGGGTTAGGGTCTGGGTTAGGGGCTAGGGGTTGGGGTTAGGGTTAGGGTTAGGGATAGGGTTAGGGTTAGGGATAGGGTTAGAGTTAGGGTTAGGGTTAGGGTTAGCTGCAGTGCCTGTTCCCCAGCAATCTTGTTCATCTTGCGGAAGTCTGTGTTTTAGAAGCATCCCAGCATCTTTTTAGAAACAGAGGAATGGGAGAGCAGAACCTGGGCAAATCCACAGCACCTCAGGGTGAAAAGTGGATCTAGGTTCTCTTAAACATAAAAACGGTCAGGTTTAGGCGGGGTGTGGTGGTGCACACCTTTAATCCCAACACTTGGGAGGCAGAGGCAGGGCCACACCCTTAAAGAAAATGGACTCTCCCTCTCCCAGAAGCCATAAACCATTCATAGCTCCTCAGTTGGGAGCAGGGTCTCATAAACCCTTTCCCACTCCGTGCTGGAGTGATCTTGCCCGGGTCTTGTGCAGGCAACCACAGCTACTGTGAGTTCGTGGGTACAGCGGTTCTGTTGTGTCCCGAAGATGTGGTTTTGCTCTTGTCCTCTCTGACGTCTGGCTCTTACAATCTCTCTGCCTCCTCTTCTGCCGTGGTCCCCGTGTCTTATGGGGGCGCGTGATACAGATGTCCATTTGTGGCTGAACATTCCACACTCAATTACTCTCTGCACTTTGACCAGTTGTGAGTTAGGAGCTAACCACTGCACAGAGACTTCTCTAATGAGGTCTGAGACCCGGTATCCCAGCACCTTGAACCGTGTTTTCACCACGTAACATGCTGATCCTCCCACACCTGGGCAGCCATGTTCTTAAAGGATCTTTTACTCTAGTTTTTCTTTTTAAAATTTTTTTATTTTTATTTTTAATGTGCATGAGTTTTTTCCTGCACGTATATAACTGCATCATAGGCATACAATGCCTGTGGAGGCCAGAAGAAGGCATCAGATCCCCTGGAACTGGAGTTTCAGATGGTTGTTAGCTGCCACATGGGTGCTGGGAACCAAACCTGGGCCCCCTACCAGAGCAGCCAGTGCTCTTAACCCCGGAGGTATCTCTCCCGTCCGTATTTTAGTATTTCTTCGGTGTTGACGCCTCCGATGGCTTTAGTGCCATTCTTTAGAGCTGAGGGCTTCTCCAGTGATGGGCGTCCCTGCGTCTGTCTTGTAGGTCACCTGTCCATGCCACCTGCCCATTTCTGTGGACCCAGAACACAGAGAATTTCGCTCTGCAGTGGACGCGGTGTCTCACTCAGCTGTCTTTGCTGTTTTCGCCCTGTGACTGTGCGATGAGTGGTATTTCTGCACAAACTCCACAGTCCTTTTCTTTATTTCCGTCATTTTCTTTGCTTTACTACATGTGTTTCTACCTGCAAAAGACAGGTGGACACAGATTGAGGAGATACAAGCACCAATCGCTGCTATGGGCTTCGAGACATGAGTGGTATTTCTGCACAAACTCCACAGTCCTTTTCTTTTATTTCCGTCATTTTCTTTGCTGCATGTGTTTCTACCTGCAAAAGACAGATGGACACAGATTGAGGAGATACAAGCACCAATCGCTGCTATGGGCTTCGAGACATGTTCACTTCCAGTAGGAGCTGGTGTTGGTGCAGGGTTGAGGATCCAGGGGAACCGCTTTTGTTCCTGCTGCTTCCTCGAGGCCAACAGGTGCAGGTGGTCTTCCTCCAGTTAGAGTCCCCGTTCATCACGAGACCAAGCTGCACGTCCGACCACCTGACGTCACGGGACCGAGCTGCACGTCCGTCCACCTGACGTCAGCTTCCCATTCTATTTCTTCCACAGACCCCCGTTAGAGATCATTCCAGTTTGTGATCTGTGACTGTGGCAGCCGCCATCTTCCCTCGTTACTCCTTCGTTTCCTGTTTTAATTTCAGTAATAGAAGGTGACAGTCATTTGGGATGGTTCCCCTCACATTCCACTGCTGATTTCGGAGAAGTTGCATGTGATTGACGGAGGAACAAAAAGAACCATCCTGCCCAGACTTCAGGCAGAGCAGGGCCGCAGAGCCGGGCAGGGAGAGTCCAGGGTGCCGGAGGCTTCTCCTAAGCCGTGGAAAACTGAGGCCCCCAGGCTCCTCCCGACACAGCCCCCCTGGAACGTTGCTCTGAGTTTATTCCTCGGCGATTGGAGCCTTTCCACATGCCTTTTCCAGCTCCTTCTGTGCTTTGCTGGTGACGTGGGAGGGCTGGCAAGGTGCTGGGCACAGCGTTACCTCTGTTCTGACTGGGTTAGCTGACTCTCTTGGCAACAGTAGCCGCTCTGGCAGCGTTTTTTAAAATTTATTTTTACTCCTTTTAACATCTTCATAGTTTGTGTAGACGTATTACAACATGTGTGACTCTTCATGACTTAAGTGAGGACACTTGGTGTCCCTGGGGCAGCAGGTATGGGGAACAGGGGCTGCAGAGGGCAGCATTGGGTGGCAGCCCTGCCAGACTCTGGGGGCCTAGGACCACCTGCTCTTTTTCCAAGGTCTCAGCTAGCAAAACCAAAACAGTTTGGAGAAGCAGTGTCCAGAGAGGAGGTCTGAAGTTCCTGGCCCCCGTGACCACGGACACCGGGGAGTTAACAACAGCCACAGGGCAGCAGATGCACATGGCTGAGGAGCTGCTCCACGGCTGGTCTTTAAGTGCCGGTGGCATGCACCACCCACAGCCAGTTCACAGGCCCTGCCTCAGAGCTGACAAGTGATTTCCACTGAGAATCCCCAGGCAGTCATTGCAGCAAAGACAAGGCTCACCCCGTGGTGTGGTCCAGAGTCGGAGGGAGGGGGTGTGCAACCCCACATGCCTCCCCAGGGACCAGAGGGCAAGTTGTGGGCATTTTACATGCATCGGTAAGACCAACACAGAGTCCTGTGGCATGTGCATGTGGGTGAATGGTGAACAGTGGGCAGAAGGCCCAGCTGAGCACCCAGGACTCTCTCTTCCTTTTCTTAATAACAGGCCCATCGGTCCTCCATCCTCCAGGACTGACCATTAGGGCTGAATGTCCCTGCCACCCCTGAGGCCGAGCCTTCAGCATCACAGATGGACATGACTGGCGAACTTTCTGGGTCTGGAGGGTGGTCTTTATGCTTGGGGGGGCAAGTCAAAGGTCAAGAGGTCCAGCATGGCCCATACTTGGTGTTTCTGAGCCAGGGTCAGATCTGAAGTTGTGGGACTCTCTGTGCTGGTTCCTGCTTCCCTTGCCTGTCTGCGCTGACTGTGGACTTCCTCTCTGGCATCTGCCTGTCTGCTTTGGCTTCAAACACCCATAGAAACAGACATCTGGCTCCCTTCTGCCTACACAGATGGATGTCACTCCTGACCCACACTTTCAGGTCCCAGCATGAAGAACAGAGGCCCCATCTCCGGGTCCCCCCGGCAGCCACTGTGGCAGGGGCACCCACTGCCGGTCCGAGATGGGAGGGATGCTTGCTGAGTGCAGTCAGGGCTCTGGAACCTTCTTTGGATTGACCCTGTTCCTTCACTCTTTCTCCATGTCTGCTGATGGCCTGTCCACCCTTCAAGGACACCTTAGCTGCCTCAGGCTCCCTGTGCCTGGACTGCTGTGGAGAAACTCTGGTCATTTCTTGAGGTCCAGCAAACTTCAGACACATTTCTGGCAGTGAGAACGTACTAGAGCCACAGAGACGTTTGCAAACCCACTTTGCCAATGTAGGCAGGTCTGTGGGGCATTTTCTTGATTGCTAACTGATGGAGGAGGGCTTAGTCTACTATGGTAGGTGGTCCTGGGCTGTATAAGAAAGGTAGCTGAGGAGCCAGGGCAGCGAGCCAGTCAGCAGCGTTCCTCCGTGGTCTCTGCTTCAGCTTCTGCCTCCAGGTTCCTGCCTTGAGTTCCCGCCCTGACCGCCCTCGATGATGAACTGTAAATGGTAAGATGAAATAAAACCTTCCCTCCCCATACTGCTTTTGAAAAGCCAGCGTTTTATCACTGCCACAGACAGCAAGCTCGTGCATTGGCTAAGGAGTCTCAGGCCTCCTTCTGGTCTTCCATGTATGATGGTGTCTTGTAGTTTATGTCCGTCTGAGGTCTTAGCGGCTACAGGTGTGGGCCTTGCTCTTGCTCCAGCTACTGGTCGCTCAGATCCTCCCCATCCAAGGCGTGGACCTCATGCCCAGCTCTGCTTGGGGGGGGGAGGGTTACATGGCCCTCAAGCTGGGGCCCGCAGAAAGCTGCAGAGGCTGGAGGGTGGATGAGAAGAGGGTTACTGGTGTCCTGCAGTGGGCTGCCATACTTGACTTGCTGATGGAAGCATTGGGATTTCGGCAGCTGGGGGACAGCCTGCTCACCGGCCCCTTCTCTTTTGTATTGAATTCTTGCGATTTTCATACAGTACAATTTGATTGTATTTGAATCTCTATCTTCACCTCTCCTATTTCCTCTGCCCTATTTAATGTACTCTATAATATGTATAATAAGCCCTATAGAGTCTAATTGTGTCTCCAAATGTCCTTCAGTGTGGATCTATCCACTGGAGCCTGTTTAACCTACTGAGAGACCCATCCCAGAAACAGACCCTCTTTCCTCCTCCCAGAAGCTGTCAGTTGCCAAAATTTCCTTAGGATGGGCTGGACTTTCTTACCCATGTCCCCATGTCTATGCTGGGATTTTGTCTGGTTTGAGCTTTCATGGGACTTGTGCATGCTGTCACCATTCACCATTGCCGTGAATTCCCATAAGTAACTGACCAGCTGTCTGAAAAACTCTTTTTCCTTGTGGTCATCCACTGCCTCTGGCTTTTAAAATCTTTCTGCCTCCTCTTCCACAATGATCCCTGAGTCTTAGGAAGTGTCCTATTCAGGGATAAGCAGTCTACAGCCTCTTTTTCTCTGTACATTGGCCAGTTGTGGGTTTCTATGTTAATTATCATCTATTGCATAAGGAAACTTCTCTGGTGAGAGCTGTGAGATGCATTCATCTATGGGTATGATAATAAGTCATTAAAAGTCAGTTTAATGTGATCACTATTTAATAAAAAAAAACTAATAGTTTCTCCCCTATGTTTTTTGACCTGTCTAGCCTCAGGATACTAAGCCTGTATCAATGTCAGGTCTGGGCTTCATCCCAGACCTAGGACATGAACATTAAATCCAACTAAAGAGTGATTGTTTCCACCCACAACATTTGTGCCACTATTGCAGCAGGGGGCATATCTTGCCGGGTCAGTTGTTGTAGTTTACAGGATCCACAGCTGGGGAAGGTTGGTGGTTGTATTTTCCTTCCAGTAGCTTGCACAGCACCTTCCAGCACTATGAGTGCTAACTAGCCACTTCAACTCGATAGATCCTTTTAATTTAACCTGTTCTTTTGAGAGGAATTCAGGTGAAATTCCAGTCTGTGAATTTGGGATTAATGCACCAATCTGAGATCGATTAGCCACCTGGAGGCTAATAAGCCAATATAGGATCAATGTTCTAGTCTGGGATCGATGCCATGTAGTCAGGTAAGATGAGGAGGGGAGGCGTTCAGGTGCTCAGAGTCAGGTGTTGAGCTGTGTCCTTGGGGCAGAGCCTGTGTGCCTGTGTGTCTCATCTGGGTCACCTTGTAGTACTTATGAAACCAACTCACTCTCTCCCATAAGCCTCAGTTCTCTGGGACTCGGTTGGCAGGGAACATCTACTGGTAACCAATAAGGAGGGATGTGTGGGGTCATCACAAGCCACACAGAGGGGCACATGCTGGGGCTGACAAGTGGGTGCAGTGGGAGACACAGATTTTCCATGGACACCAGGCTGTAAAGTCAGGGAAGTTTCTCTGGAGGAGGAGGAAGAATTCAGCTGAGCCATAAGCACCCAGAGGTGGTGATCTTAGTCACAAGGAGATGGGGATGTGTGGACAGAAGTGTAGGTGTGGGAGCTGCATGTCTAAGAGTCACACCTGATGGGTGTGCTGCTCAGGATGGGGCCATAGGCTGTACACACACACACACACACACACACACACACACTCAGGAGGATGGTCTGGACAGTTTGAAAGGTTGAGGCTCATTTTCAGTCACCAGAAGGTTATTTTAGCTTCTAAATGATTCCTACAGTGAGAGGCTCTAGACGCCTTCTCTAGGGTAAGGAGCAAGAAGTGCTGTGGGCAGGTGCAGTGTAGCTAGCTCCAGCGACTGGTGTGTGTGCATGTGAATATGCATGTGCAGGTATGTCCATGTGAGTGCATTGTGGTTATATGTGGGTGTATATGTATGTATGCACATGCATGTGTGTGTGGCTATGTGGGGTGCAGACATATATGTGTATGTGTCCCTTCATGTATGCACATGCACACATGAATGCATGTATATATGTGCTGTGCGGGCATGTATGTATTCAACTGTATGTATATATACATGTATGTGCATGTGCGGATACAGGTATGCATGTGTGTGCATGTGACTGCAGTGTGTTATGTGTGGATACAGATAAGAAGTATGCACACGTATGTGATTGTATGATGGAAATAAAAAACCACGTCAGATGCTAAAGGCTCTTGCAATGTGATGGTAGTTAAGAAC
The DNA here is from genome assembly GCF_000622305.1 of Nannospalax galili. Lineage (NCBI taxonomy): Eukaryota > Metazoa > Chordata > Mammalia > Rodentia > Spalacidae > Nannospalax > Nannospalax galili. The sequence goes on from NW_008339924.1 coordinate 704,428, forward strand.
TTCAGAGTGGGGAAAGCCTGGAGATAGGAGCTGGAACTGGGGACGTGAGCAGGAGTCGTCCCCCGCCCCCTGCAGTTACCCAGGATGGAAGTCTTCATTTCCCAAAGCTGCCATGTTTCTGTAAACTTTTCAGCCATATGCTGTCGTTTATTACCAGGTACTGCTTGAATTCCTCACACGAGTATAAATGCCCCCAAAACTTGAACACTCCTCACCTGACTCTGGCTTGATTTTTCCATAACAAATGCATGTATGTGCACATGTGTGTGTCCATGTATAGCTGTGTGTGGGTGAAGGTTTATATGTACATGTGTGTGTTTTCACGTCTGTATGAATGTGCAGGCATGCATGTGTTGGTGCAGGTATGTATGCATACATGTGTGTGGGGGTGCAGGTATGCATTGTGTATGCATGTGTGCGTGCATGTGAGTGCACATATGGTTATGTGTGTGTTCAGTTATATATGCATGTATATTTGCGTGTAGGTAGGCATGTGTGGGTTCAAGTATGTGTATATCCATATATGTGCATGCACGTATGCAGGTGTGGGGGAGTGCATGTGAATATGCACTTGCCTGTGAGCAAGGTGTGCATCTGCATTTCTGTGTGTGTGTGTGTGTGTGTGTGTGTGTGTGTGTGTGTGTGCTGAGAACATTCCTGCTTCCTCTTGGGCCAGTGAGTCTGTGGCATGAGAGTCTGGTGCCAGCACTGGCCTGGCAGCTGGGCCGGCTGCCTCCATCACACCTTCCTGAGTGACTCTGGGGACGCTCCATAGCTGGCCCTGTTGCCCTACTCATCTTCATGAAGGTATAAGTGCCAATGAGAGTACTGGCTGACTGGGACCCATTAGCTAGGGCCTCCGAAGCTTTGAATTCTCTGTCTGGGGCCTACTTACGCAGATCGGCCCGGCGTGGGTGAACACACCACTTGGGTCTGCATTGGCCCAAGATGGCAATTTGCATTAGAGAAACAGAGGACAAGAATCTTGGATGTTTCTGGAATGATGGAATCCCTATGCCATCCTGGCTGGGGTCTTGAGGAGCTCAGCTTTACAGGGTGGGGGGGGGACAGTGGGCTTGGGTAGGTCCATCTCAGATAGGGCAGGAGGCATTTACACACAATGTGCACGTATTTCCCTCTCTGGGGCCAGAACCAGCCAGTGGAGTTCACTATAGCACAGAGGCCAGCAGGGACCTTGCCCTTTGCTCCCCACAGGGTTGAGGGGCTTGGGGTGGCTCCACAGCCCCTCAGAATCCTTATTCCAGGGAGGGTGAGAACCTGGCCTGGCCATGCCCAGTGGTTCTGAAAGCTGGGTTATGCTGTCAACAGATGTTTCTCCTCCTGGGTGGACATGAGAGCTGTTGTCCATGCAAAGGAGGCTGGGGCAGGAACAGGGAATGGGCTCGAAGGGTGGTGGAGGGGCAGGGAGTCTTGCTTTGTCCCTAGAGCTTTCAGTGTTGATCCTGTGCCTCCTAAGCACTCAGCAGCAAGGTCCTGAACTAACAAGGATGGCATTGTGTCAGCAGAGCTGATGCCAGGCCCTTTTGTCCTAGACCTGGCAGCTCTTAAGACACCCTGCTCAGCCCAGTGCCAACCTGCCCTCCCCGCTCCCTCCTTCTGCAGAGCTCCACTTGAGACACCACAGTCACCACAGGGGCTTCTAGGGAGACAGGGCCTGAGTGAGGGCTGGGGCCCCAGGGTGGGACCCTGGGCTGAGAGGGCGAGGATGCAGGAGTAGCCATGTGCTTAGACAGGCTTAGGGTGATGCTCAGCTGGAAGTGGGTTGTGTGTGGCCTGAGGACTCATCCCCAAGGGCCTGGGCATCCTGCTCCACTGACCGTGGCTCTGGCCTGGCCCTTGGTTCTTGTCACTTCTCAGGGCCTTTTCCTATTACTACTTTATGACCAAGAGGGTGGGTGTTTCGCCCCAATCACCAAGCCATGGGGAGCAGTGGCTCCCTGGAGGCCCTGCTGGGTAACCACAGTCCCGAGCCCCTCTTGGCACAGAGAGGAGTTGAGGAGAGTGAGGAGTGGACAGAAGCAGAATGGCACATCTGGATTCACACTGAAAATTCTCCTCTTCTCACATGTCCAAAAGTGATGTTCACTCAGGAATCCCGAGAGCTGTGTTCTGTCCACGCGCAGGTGGGCACTGGGCGATGGTGACCACTTGAGGTGCCCCCACCTTTCTGCTGAATGTGGCCTGTCTCAAGGGCTGGGATATCAGCTGCCTCACCAGCACACAATGCTGGGTTTCCACAGTTCGGCTGCTCACAAACACGGCTTGCCTTAGCAACACCTGTCGGCGACTTGGTCTATGGTTCCCGCCTCCCAGAAAAGAAGAAAACAGCCCAGGAAGGCGTCCAGCAGCCTGGGCCGTGCTGCCCCTCTCCAAGAATGTCTGTTCCCACGGGAGAATTCTAAGTGGCATCCACAGGTGTCTGGAAGGGGGCACTTCAGGCTTCAGTGGGCCTTCCAAGTGCTCTTGGGTTCCTCTGGATGAGCCAGGGACCACTTGTAGGATCATCAGGTCCTTGACTTGAAAATAATTCAGTCTTTGAGACCGACACAGCTTTTGTTTAAGGAGAAGCAGTTGTCCAGGATCATGTGAAGTCATGTAGCATTTTCCAAACTGGAATCTATGGGCAGTCAGCAGTGTGGGGACAACTGAGCTCTGTACCGCCTCAGAGCACGTCACTGGGAGTGGACTGAACTGAGCAGCTGACTGCAGTGGGCAGTGGGCTTTCCTCGCTCATAGGCCTTACTGTATCCTCTCTCTCTTCTTCGGCACGTCTGGGTCAGACATGCCTGCGTCAGTCAGTGGTCAGTTCTCCCTCCAGCAGCCCCATAGCTCCGTCATCGTACCCCAAGGTCGTCCCTGCCTGTCTCGGTGTCCCTAGGAATCCCAGGACTCAAGTGTCCCTCAGCCAATCCCAAGCACGTCTGGGTCAGACACGCCTGAGTCAGTCAGTGGTCAGTTCTCCCTCCAGCAGCCCCACAGCTCCATCATCGTACCCCAAGGTCGTCCCTGCCCGTCTCGGTGTCCCTAGGAATCCCAGGACTCAAGTGTCCCTCAGCCAATCCCATGTCACCCTCAGAGTTAATGTCCCTGAACAGCATTTTCTCATGATGCCTCTGTCTGTGCGTGTGTGTGTGCAGGTATACATGTCTGCACATGCAGAGGCCAGGGCAGATGTCAGGTGTTCTGCTGTGTCGTTCTCTGCTCATTCCCTTGAGACAAGGTCTCTCACTGAAGCGGGAGCCAGTCCGGCTACCAGTAAGCCCTAGACATCCTCCAGCCTCTGTCTCCCACAGTGCTGGGATTGCAGGCATGTGGTTTTTAATGTAGGTGCTGAGGGGTTTAACTCAGGTCCTCATGTTTGCACAGCTGAGACATCTTCCCAACCCTAGACTTTTGATATACCTGTGTATGGATCAGGCAGATGTGCCTGTCACTTCCTCCTGCGGTTTTAGTTTGACTCAAACTATGTTGTTCACATAGAAAAAAAGAAAGTTTTATAGTTGGGGCTGGAGTGATGGCTCAGCAGTTAAGAGCACTGGCTGCTCTTGCAAAGGACCCAGGTTTGGTTCCCAGCACCCACAAGGTGGCTAACAACCACCTGTAACTCCAGTTCCAGGGGATCTAACACCCTCTTCTGATCTCCATGGGCATTGCATGACATGGGTGTACTTACATACATGCAGGCAATACACTCATACACATTTTTAAAAGTTTTATAGTTACTCTTTCTGTCCCTCCCACCCCCACCCCCTGACTCAGCTCAGCCAATAGAACTTTCCATGGTCAGCGCTCATAAGGAGAGTGCACTTTCTCTTCTGTGAAGGCATTTGTCTGTGTGGCTGTGTACACATGCATACACATGTGTACACACATGTACATGCATATACGCACATGCAAACATATGCATACATATATGCATGTGTGTGCACATGCAGGTACATGTGTGTATATGCATATGTTCATACATGTATCTCACATACACACATGCATGTGCAGGCAGGCATGGTGCACGCATATACACATGCAGCAAGGACCTGAAAAACACACATTCACAGACACATGTACAGTCATATACACATGTGTGTATGCACATGCATGTGTACACCTTGTTGCAACAACCTGCATGTCTATGTATGTGTATATGCACACACATGCAAATGCACACACATACACACATGTAAACATTCACCTATGCACAGGCATGTGTACAAACACACACAAATGTACATGTGCATACGTGTGGACACTTTTCTTTCAATTTTCTTTCATGGACAAATAATTCCTTTACCATCACACCAAACTGCTTTGGTCCCGTATGCCCCACCAGTGAACATAACTGGTTTGCTGGTAGGAGTTGGTATTTCCATGTTGTGGCTCAGCTCAACCAATGTCCACACAGGCTTCCGCACACGGGTCCAGGGACTCGGATCTCTACCTCCTGCTGCCCTTACAGTTAGTCTTCTGAGAAGCCCCAGGACAGGCACAGGAAAGGCTGGGGCAGGAGAGGGTGATCTTT
>NW_008339924.1:709522-721733 GCF_000622305.1 Nannospalax galili
GCCACGTGGGTGCTGGGAATCGAACCCGGGTCCTCTGCAAGAGCAGTCAGTGCCCTTAACCGCTGAGCCGTCTCTCCAGCCTGTTTTCAGCTTTTTAACTAAGTCTTTGAGGCGTCTTCTTTCTTCTTTGCATGTGTTAATTTTTTAATATTTTATTTTTATTTTATGTGTATGAATGGATCGCCTGCATGTATGTACGTGCATCCACGTCATGCAATGCCCACGGAGGTCAGAAGAGGGCATCAGATCCCCTAAAACTGGAGTTACAGACAGTTATTAGCCACCGTGTGGGTGCTGGGAACCAAACCTGGGTCTTCTGCAAGAGCAGCCAGTGCTCTTAACCACTGAGCCAGCTCTCCAGCCCTTTATTTTAATTTTTAAATTTATTTTTATTTATGTGTGTGTCTCTGTGTGTGTTTAGATGTGTGGGTATGTGCATGTGAATGCAGTGCCCAAGGAGGCCAGAAGAGGGCACTGTGTCCCCTGGAGCTGGAGTTACTGGTGGCTGTAAGCTTCCCAAAATCAGTGCTGGGACCTGAACTTGGGCCCTCTAGCAAGCATTCTTAACCACTGAGACATCTCTCAAGCCGTTTTGGAGAGGGAGTCATATATTGTGTATTTAATTTTATCAGAAAATGCTAAACTGTTTTTCAAAGCTGTGAATAATTTACAGGCCTACCAAAAGCACATGACAGTGCTAATGGCTGTACACTCTTGCCGACACTTGGTTTTTTCAGGCTTTTACAGTTTTCCATTCTGGAGGGTAAATAATGAAATCTCATTACAGTGTGTTTATTTTCCCTGACTAATAATGAGGTCAAATTTTTACATGTTTACTACATTTATGTATAAGAGACACTTTTGTGTGAATTTTGATCAAGTACAGATTGCTAATCTTTTCATTTCACATATTGTGTCCTCAGAATTTTTTGCCTTCTCTAAGGCCCAGGATTTTTTTTATATCTTCTTTTTAGAATTTTTATCAGTTTAATTTTTCCATTTAAATCTAGAATCTATTTTCATTCAATGTTTATGTTTGATTTGAAATTCATCTTCTCTCCACACAGACGTTTCAGACCTAACTGTAGATCCCTGTTGGCTCCTTCAATCTGTCTGGCCTGGTGCCAATGCCATGTGGCTTGCTGCACTTTCAGTGTGTGATAGGCTAATCTCAAATGTTAACTTGATGAGATCTAGAACATCTACAAGATAGGCCTCTGGGTATGCCTATGAGAGATCGACTTGATTACATTAATTGAGGTGGGAACCCTACTCACGGTGGGTGGTACCATTCCCTGGTCTGGGATCCTGGATCGTGTAAATGAATAAAGTGGGCCAAGCACATTAACTGTCCCTCTCTGCTTCCTGATCATGGACGTGACATGATCAGCTGCATCCAGTTCCTGCCATTTTGACTTCTCTGTCATGATGGACTGTGCCCTTACACTGTGAACCAAAATAACCCTTTTCTGCCTTAAGTGGCTTTTGTCAGAGTATTTTATCACAGAAGTAGGAAAGGAAAGTAAGACAGAAAATTTGGTGCCAGGAGTGGGGTTGTTGCTGGGATAAGACTGACCATATGGCTCTTAGGCCTTTGGAACAGTTTTGTAGCTGGTGAGGGCTTAGAAGAGAAGTGCAATAAGAAAAATTTTTTTATATTTAAAATATTGTTTATTTGTGATTTAACATTAACTCGCATAACATCTAAGAGCAATATCAGATAACTTTTATACATTTTTTCCACAGGACACAGAGGTTCATTGGCTCATTCATTATGCCAAAGCAAGTAAATAGAGGCATTAGCAAAAGGTGAAATAGTTTACTGTTGCATTTAAAAAATATTTACGCACATTGCATTCATTTAGATATGTTTTTATAACTATATATAAATATAGATATGTTACAGAAAAGCATGGTTCACAGATTGCTGTTTCTACATACATTGTAATACAACATAAATGATGTAGAACATAAAATAATCCTCAAATACACAATTCAGCAACTGGAAGCTTCCACTAAGAGATTAAAACGCTGATTCCAGTAGTTAGTAAGATTCACAATGACGTTTCCGGGCTCCGTTTCAACTTTGTAACACCATACACAGAGCACACTGTAGTTAATGTAATGTTTTGCATGCCGACTCACCCTCTTAGTGGAAGCCCAGCTCATGAGGTTTTGCAGAGGAACAAAGACTCTATTGGGAACTGGAATGGGAGACATTTGTGTGATAGTTTGGCCAAGAATCTGGCTTCATTCTGTCCGTGTCCTGAAAACATTAGTGAAGTTGAGTTTAAAGGTAATGCACTGAAATGGTAGAAGAAATTTCAAGACAGGAGAGCATTCAGGCTGGTGCTGAGAGAGCAGCTGATATTGTTAATGAGATCAACACCACTGAAAAGTAACCTTCTGTGCTGCGCTGGAACAATAGGACAGGTGTCCTGAGGGCAACCCCTCTCCCATCAAAGGCCCCATCTTGTGAAGATCCAAATTCATCATTCAAAGGGAGAGAGCCTGAACTGAGAATGTATCTGGGTGGGGAGAGTTCCCTGCTTCTGCAACTCTCTAGGGAAGTACTTCCCAAGGGTTTGCACACTGAAGCTGTGGTCCAAGGGGACCAGGTGATATCTCAGGCTGTCAGCAGAACTTAGAAGCAGTATCTCCTGGTTTTACAAGCATGAAAGATGCAAGATTGAGGGGGTCATGGGGTCTTGCTCCATGTTTTTAGAGAGCAGCTGAGCCAGGCAATGTGTGCCAGGGTTGGAGTCCTTGCAAAGATGCCCTGAGAGGTTGAGCGTGAAGCCGTGAAGGTGAAGCCTAAGTTATAGTAGAAACCCACAAATGTTGGAGGTACCAGGACCATGGAATGTCTGCTGAGCAAACCTGCAGGTATATAATGGAGCCAACCTAAGGGAGGCTATATGTGCTTCAGACAGCAAAGCTGGAGGGGTGGGGTGATCTGTGCCCTTGGAGCCCAGATTATTACATTGTGAGCTCCAGATGCTGAACGTGGAGCTGCAGGATTTGGTATTTTCCTTGCCGGACTCTGGTCTTGCTTTGATCCAATCATTCCTTGCTATGCCCTGATTTTTCCCTTTTGGAATAAGAATGTTTACTCTGTGCCATTATGTGTTGGAAATACGTAACTTGTTTTTTATTTTGTAGGCGCTCATAGTTAAGAGATTTCCTTGAAGGGCTGGAGACACACTCAGTGGTTAAGAACACTGGTTGTTCTTACAGAAGACCCAGGTTTGAATCCCAGAACCCACATGGCAGCTAACAACTATCCATAACTCTAGTTCCAGGGGATCTGACAGCCTCTTCTGTCCTCCACGGGCATTGCAAGACATGGGTGCACTTACCTACACACATACACACATACACACAATATACACATACACATAAAATAAAATAAAAAATAATTAAACATTTTTTTTAATAGAGAGATTTTCTTGAGTCTCGAGTAAGAAGCAGACTTTCAGCTTCTAAGCTGTTGGAATTGTTAACCACTTTGTAATCAAAGGGTAGTGGGTTATGATTTAAAGTGATGTGTTTGGGTGTCAAGTTGACAAGGGGTGTAGTTCTCATGGTTAATCTCAATTGTCAACTTGATGAGATTTAGAATCACCTGAGACACCTCCGGGAAGTCCTATGGAGGATTACCTTGATTAGGTTAATTGAGGTGGGAAGATCTACCCACTGTGGGCAGCACCATTCCCTAGGCAAAGGTCCTGAACTGTATAAAGAGAAAGTTGTTGGGGCATTTCATCACAGCCACAGGAAAAGGAAACTAAGATACACAGTAAATCTGGAATATAATTTTTTGTAAGTCCTCTATTTTTTTTTTTTTTTTTTTTTTTTTTGTTTTTGTCTTCTTGAAGCAGGGTCTCTCTGTAGCCCCAGCTGTCCTGGAACTCACAGAGACTCACAGAAATCCACCTGCCACCACACCCAGCAGTCCTCTATTTTTTTTCTTTCCAAAACCATTTCCTCCATTTTCAGTGCTTTGGATTTCTAAGTAAATTTTAGAATCAGTTTGTCATTGCTACGAAAGTTTCCTTGGGTTTTGTTAAGTTGATGTTGAGTTTGTGGGCCAGAGGTTAGGTGTGAAATCTGACTGGTATGGACTCGTGAACAGTGTAAACCCTTCTCAAGGTCCTCTCATGCCCTGCGAGTTCAGGTTAGCATCTTGGATGTTCTATTCAGAGCCTTTTCATGTTTGGATGCTGTCGTAATTGGTTGTTGGAAGTTGCTCTAACCCCCCTCTGCCCACTCCTTAGCTGCACACCCCCACCTCCACCACCACCTCTTCCATCTTATAGGTAGGTGACCACCACATTGGCTGGCAAAGCTCAAGATCCACCTCCTACCACTACCAACTCTGGATTACATCCTTACGTGACTTGTCATTACAGGAAGTCATGTCATTACATGTGTGTCAATGATGTCATTCACAGTGCAAATCCTACCTCCACTTCCCTTGAACCAAAAGCAGGTAAATTCCAAATTTTTCTCAACCTTTTAACACTACCTAAGAATTCTAAATGTTTAATAATTCGCTGAAAGCCCTCACAGGAGACCCAGTTACCAAAGTCGTCGTCCCACCCCCAACTTAAAGCCATCTCACTGGGTGCGTGCTACTGATGAATGCTGATAATCAGTTCAGCTACGAACACATCACCAGCCAACAGGCCTGGAGTTTTCCAATATCTCATCATGGCTGCAGAGAGTTGTGGGGATCAGGTATAGATGCAGCAGCTCTTCTCCAGGTGAGCCTCTGTGGACAGCTGAGAGGTGATTACCAAAGCTGGAGTGCAGAGCAGACAGAGCCTCAGGTCCCAAGCCCCTCAGGTCCCAGGTATGAACACTCAGCCCACCCACTGAGAAAACACAGCCAACAGTGAGGGCTCACCCTAGAAATGTCTGGGAAACCAGAGCTGGGCTCACCCCTGGTGGGTGGCCCCACTGGAGAAGGGGAGCACAGGAAGGGTCTCGTAAAGGCCCTGAGCCAGGCCTAGCTAATTGCCCTCTCACTGTGTCAGTCCTGCAGTGCTGGGTCTGCACTTAAATAGTTAATGTACCTCTTCCAAGAGTCTTCCCAGAGCCTTCCCAGCAGCCACCAGGATCGCTCACGCAGAGCCCTTATTAAATACTCACCGGAGCACCCCACCTCCCCCGGCATTCTTTGGCTCCTCCTTCTCTACCTTCAAGTTAAATTTGTCAGACCCGCCACTCAGCACACTGGGTCTCCTCTGTGTTTTGTTTTAATTGGGAGACAACAGAGGAGCGAGAGGTATTCATGATATCAATAATTTAGTAAGAAAAGAACAGAAAGACAGTCCACATGTGCAACCTGCTTAGAATTTATTACTTCTCATGATGAACAAACCTTTAATTGGGAATCTACCATTCTATTTTGAGAGCAGGGGCGGGCCTGGGCATGAGTCCTGTGCATACCACATAACAATCCCAAGAAGGTAGAAACTGAAGTAGGAAATTCATCAAAAGAATTAACAGGACTGTCTCTGGATAGTCGTGACGGATGGTTTGGATTTGGTTTTCTTGTGTATTTTCTTTTTTGCAAACCCTTTATAATGAGCAAGTTTTATAATAAAGCCATATTTTAAAACAGAAAATATGTCACAGATCAAGTCTGTTAATTAAAATGCCCCATGCTCAGGTGAGGCCAGCTGTTACCCCGTGCACATCTCTCAGGGTCTGTCAAAGGCAGGAGCATCTTCACCTGGGACCTTGGGCACTTGTTTGTAATTTGAGCAGGTCCAAGAAGCACAGCTGCTCTGTGCTGAGTCCAGGAGCTGCCCCGCTCTGCGGAGGCTGGACCTGAATCGCAGGTGTGGCTCCACCAGGGTGACAAGCCTCACCCCACATGGTCTCTCCCTGGCCTGGGAAGTGAAGGCAGAGAGGGACCGTCCAGTGCCAACACCCCCAATACAGAAACCATTCTAGGATGTTGGAGGCTGACCACAGCCCAGGACAGTGTGAGGCAAGTGAGCACTGGCAGAGGGGCTGGTGGAAGGGCAGCTCCTGCACAGCTCTCCGCAGCTTGGCTGGTCTTCCTCCCCTGGAGCAGAAGGGCCAGGCACTCATAGGAAGGCCCTGGGGCACCCGCCCTCACACAAAGGAACAGCAGTAGCTCCTCATAGTGGGGCGTGTTCCACCAGGTTTACTTTTTCTTGCTTCCCTCCCGGTTTTCAGGGTATAGTTAGCAAAGTAAAATTGTGTCTTTCAGGGGGTACGGGACATGGTTTTATAGCTGCATTGTTAAGTGGTCACAGCTAGGTAATCAGCACACCTGTTGCTTCCCATAACTGTCACTTATGTGTGGTGAGAACACCAGAAAATGGACCGTCTCTCAAAGAATAGACATTTCTCCTAACTACGGTCAGCTGCTGTGTTCTCGTTTGCCTTCAATTGCTGTGACAAAACACTCTGACCAAGACCAGCTTGGGGAGGAAAGGGTTTATTTGTCTTACATCTCCTGGGTCACAGTTCATCAGGAGCCCAAGGTAGGAACTCAGGGCAGGAACCTGGAGGCAGGAGCTGGAGCACAGGCCATGGAGGAACACTGCTTACTGGCTTGCTCCCCTGGCCCCTGTTCAGCCTGTTGTACAACACAACATGCCCAGGGGCAGCACCACACACTGTGGACTGGGCCCTCCCACATCACAGACATGGCCACAGGCCAGTCCAATGGAGACAATTCCCCGACTGACCCAGATGTGTCAAGTTGACAACTAAAACCATCCAACACAATCTGCAAAGCTTGTCCCCAGCACTCACCCACTTGTGAGCAACCACTGTGCCCCTGAGCCAGCGTGTCCCAGCTCCTGCCCAGTCAGAGGCCACCCTTCCGCGCTCTATCCAAGTACTCTGCTCCTGAGGGTGGGCGAGGACATGCTACATTCTCCTCTCCCTGCATAGTGTCAATGCGAAAGCACAGCTCTCACCTCAAAGGGGATAAGAGTTTATTTTGCAGCCGAATGAGTGACCACGGCCCAGGAACATAGACTTGGATCACCCCAAATTCCACGTTCCAATGCAGTTCCAGTTTGATGAAGTTTTATAGTAACAGAGCGAAGTCATAAATCAAGATTTTTCAAATACATTGGTAGAAGTATTAAGTAGGCAAAACAGAGAAATCTCAGCTACAGGTCTCAGACACATCTGATGACACTCAGCCACCTGGTCAGTAGAAGCTAGGGTTTTGTTAATGCATTCCAAAAGGTTTTTATCTGTTAGTCACAGGATGTTAGGTGAGACACAGAGATGAGCAAGGAATTCAGGGGGCTAAAGATGGCCCAAGATAAATTGCAATTAGACTCTAACCTGCAACATTCTGAACTCTCCACAATCACTGAGGTTCTAATCAGTTGATCAGACTCACAGAAGGTGCAGTTTGAAGGTGCAGGATTGCTCCGGGAACTTTCACTCATGGTAGCTTGGTGCATGGAACTCAAGGCCCTCTGGGTTTTCCCATGTTGTCCACACAGCAGGATCCCTTTTGGGAGGGTCTGTGTAGTATTCCACTGTGCACACGTGCCATAGTCCCTTCATCCATGCCTGAGCAAGCCGGCTGACTTCCTGGGGATTTCTTTGTACTGTGAAACACTTTGCTTGGCTTCAGTCCTCTGAACTGTGGCCTCTCAGCTCCTTACAGGCCTTGTGGTGGGAAATCAAGGGCAGCCCATGAAGCACAAAGACCAGAGCAGAGTGGGCAGCTCACAAAAACAGAGTGTAAGAGCTAGGGAAGGAACGCTCCCCATGGGCGCTGCGGCTGCTCTGTGATTCCTCCCAGAGGAGGAAAGATCCGTCCCAGAAGCAGGTCGCTGTCCCGGGCCCTTAGGCTCCTGGCGTGAGCTCAGCTGCAAACCCAACTCTAGCCCAAGCACCTATTGCCAGGAATTGCCTCCCCTTTCTCATTGATTATAGAGGCCCTCCATGCTCTCCAAGGCATGATCTCTGTGTAAACAAAGTGGTTAATTAGACAATCCGTTGGGCTATTTAAAATGCATTCTGCTTTAAAAGAACAAGTAATCACAATATAAAAATCACAGCATTTCTAATATGTCAACTAATTTTGCCATCATGGTTTTAGAAAAATGGATTCATATAATTTATTAATGCACCTCTTTTAATTTTGCTCATAAATAATTAACTGGATTTCACTCCCATCTGACAGATCAGAAAGGCTTCCAGAGCCAAGAATACAGGAATGGCTCCACCCTTAGGCGGCAAAGGGAGACCTCCTCGGCATCTGGCCGTGTTCTGCTGGTGGTCCAGAGGCTGCTGTCTGCTCAACTCGGCTCCTAGCCCGCCAGCTCATTCTCATCAGTTCACTGTGAACCAAACTGGGAACATCAGTCCAGGAGAAAAGGAAAGAGAACTCGAGGACTCCTCTGGAGCAATAAGCGTCCGACTAAGGTGCCGGTTGCTGGATCCATGGAGGCCACACAGCTGCCTCAAGAGATGCAGGATGACCACGGTACGTCCTGTCTCTGGGCATCTTGGAGATAGTCTTAGCTGAATCTCTTACATGCAATTGCCCTCAGCTTAAAGAGCCATCTACCTGAGCCAGGTCCCCCTGCAGGCAGCTGTACCCAAGACCCTGACCCCAATGTAAATACTGACCCAGGCTCTTTTCCTTCCTTCCTTCCTCCCCTTCAGCCCGATAGCAGATGGCCCAGCCTAAGCAAGGACATGTCCAACATGGCAGAGCTGCAGAGATATCTCCCATACTTACCAGGCCAGGTCTGGGCAGAAAGGATGGGACCCAGAACCTCAGGACAGGGAGGGTTAGCAAAGGCACCCTTCAGATGCCCTGGCCCCTGCCCTGCCAACAGATAGCACAATGGTCCCACCTTGCAAGACACACCTCTTCCCCTGGGGTCTGCTTCCACCTGTCCCCAGACATACCTGTTCATGGAAGTATGCACCAGCTGAGGGTGGACAGATACCCAGGATGTTGCAAAGCATTCAGCAAAATGCAGCTCAGTGGACACACCCAGGAACACTCCACTGCAGGCATAGCCCAGGGTGGGGACAGAGGCCTAGAAAAGTTGTGCTGATGCAAGGCTGAACCTATTTCCAGAAAGCCCCAGGGGACAGTGTATTGGCTGGAATGATAAGTGGGCACCACCCTCCCTGGGAACACTGTGCTTGGCCTCCAGAGGCAGGGCTGATGGCCGGATGCTACAGCAGAGCCTAACAGAGAGTACGGACTGTCAGAAGAGAGTCAGGAGAGGAGCCCAGTGCGCACCTCAGGGAAGAGCACCTAACCACACATTTGCAGGACATAGAGGTAAGGTGGACACTCGACCTGATGTGCCCTCATGTGCCCCACAGAGGAGACCACGGAACAGAAGACATCTGTCCAGACTAAGCTCAGAGATTCCCCAGCGGCCACATCATGAGTCTCAAATACATCACTGAAACTGTGTGCCTGGCTCCCTATGTGCAGGGAAATCAGGATGAAGCTTCTAGAAGGCTCCTCTCCACTACAGCTGAAAAAGACAGAAACACAGGCAGGGGTCAAGGGATGAGAAGAGCCATGGACGGATCAGCTCACCAGACACCAGGGAGATCACGGACAGCATAGACATAGAAATGTCCTTCCCAGGCCATGGACGGATCAGCTCACCAGAGACACCAGGGAGACTACGGACAGCATAGACACACAGAAATGTCCTTCCCAGGTCATGGATGGATCAGCTCACCAGAGATACCAGGGAGACCACGGACAGCATAGACACACAGAAATGTCCTTCCCAGGTCATGGATGGATCAGCTCACCAGAGACCCGGGAGACCACGGACAGCATAGACACACAGAAATGTCCTTCCCAGGCCATGGACGGATCAGCTTACCAGAGACACCAGAGAGACCACGGACAGCATAGACACACAGAAATGTCCTTCCCAGGCCATGGACAGATCAGCTCACCAGAGACCAGGGAGACCACGGACAGGATAGACACACAGAAATGTCCTTCCCAGGCCGTGGATGGATCAGCTCACCAGAGACACCAGGGAGACCACAGACAGCATAGACACATAGAAATGTCCTTCCCAGGCCATGGACGGATCAGCTCACCAGAGACCAGGGAGACCACGGACAGCATAGACACACAGAAATGTCCTTCCCAGGCCATGGACGGATCAGCTCGCCAGAGACCAGGGAGACCACGGACAGCATAGACACACAGAAATGTCCTTCCCAGGCCATGGCAACCCACTACTCGAACCCACTGGGGCCAGGAGTCACTAACGAGCTCACAGGGAGATAAAGGGGTCTGGCCAGGCTCACCTGTATCCGGGACCTACAGGAAGGCTGGGGACAGGGGTTTCTAGACCTGGATGACGGCCCAAGCCTCAAGGAGGAGCCCATGGGGCAGGGCCAGAAAATAGAGGCAGAAGGGAGGAAGCTAGGGAGCCTTACCAGGAGGAGAGTCCTGTGGAATCAGAGTTGAGTGCTCAGGGGCAGGACAGACAAGACACCCAGGGATCAGCAGCCCCTGGCCTTGCAAACAGCTGGTGCCAAACAGGAAGCAGCTGAGGAGGAAGGTCACCGGATTGGAGCAAAAAGAGTGCAGGTGGGGATGTTGGGAGATCCTGCCTGCTCCAGGCTCCCTTGAATAGGGTTCTAGAACCTTCCCACAGTATCACGTCTGGGATCGTGAAGATGACTGACAAGGCAGAGCCATTGCATGGCGTCCCCCTGCTGTCTGGCAACCTCTCCGCTGCCTGCTGAGTGGCTGTGAGTCTCAGACCCACAGACTCCTTCCCAGGGAGAGCTTAAATCCCATGCCTGACTTCCTCCCGGAGCCCCCTGCAGAGGAAGTGTCTCCTGGAGGCCAGTTTGTCTCATTGCTGTGTGACCTCCAGGGCTCCATCTGAGCTGCCCCAGCCTCACTGCCCCCTACCCTACCACTGCCTCCCTATGGGGTGACTCTAGTGTGGGGTGCAGGCCCCAGACAGACAGCATGTCATTCCCATCTCTGAGGGCTATGTCCTGGCCACAAGTCAGAATGTTTAGAGACAGCACCAGCCCTAGTGTGCAACCCCCACCATCAGACTCACCATCACAGTGAGGGCCTGGAGCCTCAAGGGCACCCTAACTGAAGAACAGGTACTTCCTATGCCAAAAAAACCCTTGTAATTAGCCATTTTAGAGCATAAACAGAACCCAAGCCTGTTTTTACACTGAGAGCTGCTATGTGTGCTCAGAGCGAGTCTCCCAGAAGCTTTGTGCCCTTGTTAGGACAGTGTCAGGCCAAATTTGGGGAGGACTGGCACAAGGCCAAAGCCCTCCTCTAGCCACCACATGGGTCCCCCAGCTGAAAGCACAGGCAGGACCCAGTTCAGGCATCTCCCATGCACTGTAGTACACCAGGCTCTACGGACAGCAGACATTCCAGAGTATTCCACAAGTTCCATCCCAAAAGACAAAAGGCATGTGGGAATGGGGTGCGCCCCAGTCCTCAAGCTCCAGCCAGCTTGTCTAAAGAGAGGGACACAGGGTTGGCTATCTTGGGAGAGCCATAGCTGCTCATTGTCCTGTCCGTCTGCCCAGCCCAGGGTGGACCCTACTCTTCCTAAGCTAAATGATATGTTTAAAAACCACTAACTGCATTCTAAATATTTATCCTTAAATCCACAGGTAAGTGTAGCTCCCATCCCTCACCAAAGAACATTCTTTTCTGCAACAGAGAGAGGCTACTACAGAGATCCACAACTTGTCAAAATGTATAGAATAAGTGACCATGGAATGCCCAGCCTCAACCAGTGTACCACAGCACCATCCCTACAAATAAGCTTCCGGAAACATCGCAGAAGAGGGGACAGATGGACAGTAAGAGCCAGAAGACCAGGACACATACGTTCTCTACATGACAGAGGTGCTGCATCCACCATGGAATCCTAACAAAATGGCTGCACAAACAGGACCTGCATAATGACCGCACCAGCTGACATGTGGACATGGGTGGGGGAATTCCACAAGGTCCCACTCCTAGATGAAGAGCTGCAGGCAATCTGTGGCTCCCAAGAGAATCAGTTTTTTTCAGGGTCAGTCTCCCTGATAGGTGACCCAATGCCAAGAAGTCAGCCCTAAACACAAGTACATACAAGCAACACTAAGCAGACTCGGTAGGTTTGTGTGTGTGTGTGTGTGTGTGTGTGTGTGTGTGTGTGTGTGT
>NW_008339924.1:721808-750027 GCF_000622305.1 Nannospalax galili
TAGGTCAAAAATTCCAGAGAGAGTTGGGGAATATGGGAGGAGTTGAAGGGGGAAAGGGAGAGGTAGAAAATATGTAAATGCAGTACTTATATGGAATTCTCAAAAAAAATTATAATAAAATCCAGGAGGAAGCAGAAGATAAGATCCAGATGCTGCCAAGTCACTTGTCACAGAGAACAGATGGCATCTGAAAGACAGTGGTGCCCGCGTTTGCGTATTTACTTAATTTTAGGTTAGGCTCTCCAGATCTCCAGATCAACGGTGAGCTCTAGAATCGCAGGTCAGAGAGGGCCGAGAAAGGTGGTGGCTCAGCGCCACCTGCAGGCCCACAGCTGTGGCGCCTGAGCTGGCCCAGATCGGGCCTCCATCCCCAGAGACAGCCTGGGATGAAAGGAAAGGGCCAGGGAGGGCACATCCTTCCTGACCTTCTTACGGGAATGGGAGGGTGAGCAGGACTTGTTAGTGAAGATCTTGTGATGTCAATTTGACACAGACCTGGACAGACCTGGGAAGAGAGAACTCTCAATTGAAGAGTCTCTGCCATCATATTGGCTTATCTGCAGTGCATTTTCTTAATCACTAGTTGATATAGAAGGGTCCAGACCACTGTGGACAATGCCATTCCTGGGCAGGTGAGCCTGGGCTGTATAAGAAAGGTAGCTGTGCAGGGGCCAGGGGAAGCGAGCCGGTGAGCATCGTTCCTCCGTGGCTTCTGCTTGAGTTCCTACCTCGAGTTCCTGCTGTGGCTTCCTTGATGGACTGTGATGGACTGCGACCTACAAGTCTAATAAACCCTTTCCTTCCCAAGTTGGTTTTGGTCGTGTGCTTTTCACGGTAACAGAAAGCAGAGTACAACTAATCTCTTCTGAGAATGGCTGTTTCTACGTTTAGCATGTTGAAGAGAGATGGGCCTTGCAGGTGCAAGGGCTGAGTTCAAAAGGGGCATTGAGTCCTCCCACCTGGCCTCTCCCAAGCAGCAGCCCAGCCCTGTTAAAGCTGGAAACTTCTGTTCTAGGAGGAAGAAGCACACACTGGTCACTTTTCTAGATGCCTGTTCACAAAGGCTTTGCAAAGACTAACAAGCCTGAGGAAGTCCAGGCCTCAGGGGTCCTCTGCAAGGCTTTGACCTTGAAGGTGACCTCTTCCAAGGCCACAGGCCATTCACCACTGCCCTAACCCTAACCAGCCCAGGGGCTGCCCCTCCTCACATGTAGTCAGACACAAGTCAATCTGATTTTCCTCCTGAACGCACAGTCTGGTAGGCTCATAATTGGTGTTCTCTCTGCTTAACGCTCGTGTACAGCCTACATGTCACATCCTAAAGGAACATGAGCACAAAACTCAGAGGCAGTGATCATTACCTTCCCAGGAGGCACCATATATTGCCCAGGCCCCGAGGAGTCCACTGGAGCATCACCTCCACACTGACGATAAGGTGAGGCCACGGTGCCAGGGGGCAGACTGCGCAGGGCTCTGATGACTCAGCCGCCTCTGCATCTATCTGAATGCAAGCTGAATCTTTTCACAGCAGAAGTGGGGCTCGTTCCCGACAGTTTCAGGTCTGTCTCCTCTCAGCTTCTCCCCTGTTCTAGCCACATCACTCACTGCCTTACACAGTTGCTCCCTGGTGACCACCACCCTGTGGGACAGGTAGATGCAGCCTGTGTGGCTGGCCCTGCTCACCCTCGAAACTGCATGGGTTGTGCAGACAAGCCACAGGGACCTCCTGGAATTCTGCCTGCTTGATCGAGACCCACCAGGTAAAAATGTCCATGGTAGCCAGGTGTGGTGGCTTCCATGTGCAATCTCTACATTAGGGAAGCGGATGGAAGAGGACTTTGAGTCTTAGGTCAGCCTAGACTGGCAAGACCCTGTCACAAACAAACAAGAAACACTACCCATGGTAAATCTGGTTATATAGCGCACTGAACCAATTAAAGGCATTGGCCCATGGACATGTCTCAGGACATGTCCCTTGGTTTCCCCGGACAACCTCCAGGTGTACCACAGGCCTTCAGGGCCTGTGAGTAATCTGAATTTCCATCCTGTCTCCTGGTCACTGGCGGGACCCTCCTTCAGAGCCCGGGTGCAAACTCAGTGCTCAGCTCTTCTTCCTTTCTATCTTGGCGTCTCTCTTCTTCCGTCTCTTTCATTTTTCCTGCTCGTCCCCGATTAATAAACAGCATGCGCAGGCCTGGAGCTGGGAGGTCCAGGGACACTGAGGGATGGAGGATGCTTACAGGGATGGCTCCCACCCTCAGGACCTGTGGTATGCTCTGGACACAGGGCCCATGAAAGCAAACTATATAAGATGTAAGAAAAAGGAAGTGTTCCATTCAGCAATGCATGACCACAAGACAGTGGGGGCAACCCAGTCACAGAGGGGAGTTATTCAGTTCCCACTGTGGGGGGTTCGAGGCCCACATGGCACAGCACAGGCTTGGTGAGGGCTGCCACCTGACTGCATCACCTTGTGGAGCACAGTGGATGGTAATGAGGGAGATGTATGGTGAGAACCAGTGACTCATCCTGAAGGATGAAGGCAAGCTCAGCCTCCACGGAACTAACAGGAATGCTGGCCAAGGCAGGGCAAGGCCCCAGTAACCTAAGGACTTCCCATTGGGAAGTCTCTTCTCCCAAAGAACACAAGGCACCCACCAACAGTGCCACCCTGCAGACCAAGCTTTCAATTTTAACAGGCCCCTGAATGGCACTGGGCCACACCCAGAGGAAGAGAGGACAGACCTGGAACCCTTCCTTCCTCAAAGCAGTTTTCAAACTTCAGTGTCAGCCTATTTATTGATCCCCCATCTTTTATTTATGTATGTATTTATAAATACATTTATTTCAGCACTCCATGCCTTCGTGTGAAATCACGTCAGAATGACAGATGACACAACTTCACAAGGAGGGTGATCTTCAAGTCCTCAAGGGCGAGGCTGAGGCCGATCTATGGAGGTAAAGGAAACACGCTCAGGCATCTCCATGCCCATCCCTTCATCCCTCCATCCACTCCTCCCTCCGTCCATCCCTCCATCCCTTTCCAATCCCTTCCTCAGTCCATCTACCCTTCCATCCCTTCATCTTGCAATCCGTCCACCCATCCTCCATCATTCACCCACTCCTTCCTCCATGCGTCTCACCACCACTCCACGTAGCCAGCCAGCCATCCATCCATTCTCACACCTAGCCACGTATTGCTTTCAGAAGGCCACCCACAATGGAAGCATCCCAGCAGGGGATGTTTGGGATGACAGTGGGACTCGGGACTCGCCTGTATTTATGGTTCTACTGGAATGGGGTTAGAAGCTCAGGACCCAGAGTCAGGGAGAGCCTGTGCCAAACCTTCACATGTCTATTACAGGGGTGACTGTGGGCAGATAACTAGAGTTCTTTGAATCCCAAAGTCCTTGTCACTAAATGGACAGTGAGAAGACCCACTTCTGGGCGTCAGTGGAAAGAGTCGAGATGCAATGGGGCTGGGGCAGAGCGTAGGGCTGTCTGGGGGGTCATGGCCGGCACTCACCCTCCTGTCCTTCCTGGTCCCATCCCATTCTTCCTCGTCCTATCCCCATTCCCATCCTGCCCATGCTACTCTGACCATCTAAAGGGGTGGCCATGAGTTTAGCTGGATGAGGAGATGAAAAAAATTTCCAACATTCCACTGGAACGTGGCCCCTGGGAGACCACACACCCAGTGCCCAGCCTTGTCTACGCCTCCGAGTTCCATAACGCAGGAAGAAAGATCAAGAATTACAAGGCAACTGGAGAGGGATGGCCTGTGTAGGGGCCATGCTGTGCTCAGCACCACACACACCACTTCCAGGAGCCCCTCAGTGCTGCCGGGAAGCCTCAGAGACAGGGCTGAAGACCACAGACCAGGCCAGCTGGCCCCACTTGTGGGGGTGGTCACCAGGAGAGTATAGAAGGGCCTAGGAGAAAACTACCAGTCCTTCCCTTCCTCAGACAGGACCCCTGGTCAAGGAAGTGGTGGACTTCCTGAATCAGTTCTCAAGCTGCTGGGTTATGGGGGACAGCATGCAAGGCTCAGGACTGGGGCAACTAGCTGCCTCCCAGAAACACTCCCAGAGCTGACAGGTAGCTCCTTTTCTGAGAGTTTACCTTCTCACTTTCATCAAGAAGAGGGTAATGATCCTACCACCAGCAGCCAAACTTGGTGGTGGCAGAGATGGTGGGGGGAGGGGAGCACTCCCTGACTGTGCCCCACTGGACCATGGCAAATCTAGCAACAGGCCAACACTGTTCCACCTACAGCTGCAGAACCCAGCCTGGGGTCACAGTAGGCCCTCATCTGTAAGTGAAGACCTAGAACCTGAGCCCAAGCTGAGAGCCTCATACAGCCCAGGCTCTGCCTGGAGCAACCAGGGCTGAAGCTTAGCTTTCTCCTTTGCCCCACCACCAGCCTGGGGGAGCAGTACACAGGAACCCTGCCCTCACTCCAGATGCAAAGGTTTGCCCACGAAAGTCCCCCTGAGCTCTAAGTCTGTGTCAGGATGCAGGCTTCCTCACGGGGGAGAATCCACCTGTGTAAAAGCCTATTTACAAAATTACTCTCATGAGCCACGTGTGGTGGCCTGCTCCTGCTGTCCCAGCTACTGGGAGGCTGGAGCAGGAGGGTGGCTTCACCAGGAGCTTGAGGCCAGCCTGGACAACACAAGGAGACTTTGCCCCAAAGAAGGAAAAAATCACAAATTCACACCAGGCTGACCTGGAACTCATGGCAATCCTCCTGCCTCACTGGGCCAAGTCTTGGAACTGTAGTTGTGAACCACCACACCTGGCTGCAGATTTACTCTTAAAACTTTCACTGACTGCTTTCCAGGACAGGAGGCAGGAAAGACATATCTTAAATTCTCTCTCAGCAGCTCCAGTATGCAGACATCTGTTTGCAAGCTCTATGAATGAATGGATGAATGAATGAATGAATGAATGAATGAATGAATGAATGAATCAGTCAATCAATCAATCATGCCTGCCCTGGGGTCTGAGATCTGTTTGCTAGAAAGAAGAAACAGGAGGGGAGGGGAAGTGTGACACTCACTGAGTGACCCTGGGAACCAGCTATCTGTTCCGGAGTTCCCCCAGTAGGGCCTGGGCCTGGAACAGCAGCCTGTGCCTCTCCAGCCCTGGCTGAAAGCACCAGGCACAGCACTGGAGGAAAAGCTCTGGCCAGCACCGAGTCACCTCTAGAGCCTACACAGCTGGAGCTGCTTCATCTCCTGCTACACTGAAGGTCCTGGTGGGAATCCAGGTCCAAGTCCCACACGATGCTCATATCGGAGCTCTGATTACACCCTGAGGTGAGTGACCTCCCTGGAGCAGCCAGGGCTGAAGCATGAACTTGAGAGGCACCTGTGGTCTTCAGGGCCCTTGGCTTCCAGGATGTCACCCTGCGTCCTACACCCTGCATCGTGCACACAGGCAGACCGACCCACCCCAGGGGCCTCAGGTGAAGGTTGCTGCTGCTGCTCAGTCCTGGCTGACTCCTGGTGTGAAATGCCACTGTGGATGTCCCTTAGTCCTCCCTCTGTCTTCCTCAAAATCTCCTTCACTCGATTCTATGTCAAAAATTATCTCAAATGACCAATGAGCTGAACTTTAAGAGCCAAAGTCTGGAAACTCGGTAACAAACGGGAATAACAGCTCTATGACCACAGAAGAGGCTATGGTTCCTTGAACGAGACACAGAAGCCCAAAATCAAAAGAAATAGTTAGACTTGACCAAAATTTAAAAACATCGGTACATCCAAGAACACTGCCGTGGGAGTGAAAGGCGGGTGTTTGAGTCCCACAGGCTAAGGTTCAACATCCTGAGCACACAAAGAGCTCAGCAGCAGAACTGACAGACAACCCAATTCAGAAATGAGCAGAGGGCCTTGTACAGACCAACACTGGAGGCCCCTAATCTGCATGTCACAGGCCGTGTGGGACAGTACTTGGAGATGGAGACTGTGTTAGTTACTGTTCTGTTGCTGTGATAGAAACACCATGACCAAGGGAACTTATAAAAGGAAGAGTTTATTTAGCTTACAGTTACAAAAGGTCAAGAGTCCATCATGGCAGGGAGGCATGGCGACAGAGGTGGATGGAGGAGGACCAGAAGCTAAGCTCTCTCATCTTCAGGCGGGCACAGGAAGCAGAGAGCAACTGGAGATCTGGCAAGGCCTAAGAACTCTCTAAGCCCGCTCCCAATGACATGCTTCCTCCAGCATGGCCACACCTTCTAAGACCTCCCAAAACAGCACCAACCAACTGGGGACAAAATGTCCAAAACTTGACGCTATGGGGGACATTCTCATTCAAACCACCAGAGTCTTTGGAAGGGTGTGACAAGCTCATGAGGACCAGTCTGGCAAGGTAGGACTCATGTTCCCAGAGGGAGAGACGTTCACACGTTTGCCCTCCCTTTCCCTATGCTACTCAGAGTGAAGGCGGCTACCCACAGTGGAACAGCATTGGTGTGTCAGGCACCTGACCTCAGACTACAGCCTCTGGAGCCGGGAGGAAATGAGTGTCTGTTGTGAACCCACCCCATCTGTGCTGTACTGTTACAACCGCCCAAGAAGACGGGCGGACCCGATTAGTAGCGCCTCCAAAGAAGATGCGTCAACTACCAAGGAGCATGTTACCTGCTCAGTACCATCAACAGGGCAACTCGCTGACCCAACCACGACCTGCTGGGATGCCTCTGGTTTTCTAAGAAAACAATAGACCAGAATACAACAAATCCTGGTGAGCATGTGGAGACTTAAACCCCACGCTGTTGGAGGGGGGACAGCTGCTGTGCGAACAGCAGGGTGGACCTGCAAAAATTAAAAATAAAACCACCACACGGTTCAACATTTCCACTTCTGGGCATATACCAAAAAAATCAAAATGGCCACAAAAACCAGACATCTGTAACCCAAGTGTCCACCTACAGATGAAGGTGGACTGATCACAACGGTTAGTCTTTAAAGGGAAGGAGGAGTAAGAAGACAGTGCCCTCAGTGAAGTGCTTTCTGTATAAGCGTGAGGTCCTGAGTTTGGATCTCCACACCAGGTAAAAGCTGAGCACAGAGGCAGCGTGACTCTGTAACTAAGCTCAGCACTGAGAGGACAGAGCTAGGAGGAGGCGCTTACTGACCAGCCAGCCAGGCTGAATCAGCGAGTGCCGAGTTAGGGGAGAGACCTAAAAATAAGATTGAAGAAGACACCAGACCTCAGCCTCTGGCCTTCACACACACACACAAACACACACACACACACACACACACACACACACACACAGACTCCTGTACACACAACCCAAACACACACAAATAAAATGAAATTAAGTTAGATTAAGAAGTTAATCAAAGGAAGGAAATTCTGGTACATGCCAAAACACGGATGAACACTGACACCTGCTTTGTGAGACACCAGTCATAGGACAAATACTGTGTGATTCCACATGTCTGAGGTCCTGGAGCATCAAATTCAGAGATGGGCAGCAGATTGGCAGTCGCAAGGGCTGGTGGGAGATGTTTAATGAGGACGGTTTTAGTCTCTAGACTAGGACCCTGGTAGTAGTGATGGGGACACAGCTCTGTGCACACATAAGGCCTTGAGCCAAACAGTTAAAAGGGTAAAGATGCTGAGTTTTACGTTACATGTATTTTACAATTTTTAGCATGACACCAGTATGCTATTTCACTTAACTTTACATGATGGATGTTGCATTGCTACAGAAATAAAAGTGATTCTTTAAAAGTCCCTTGTTTGGATTTTTCCAGTTGTCTAAAGAAGGTTCAGTAAAATTTGTCTAAGCTCCAAATCCAGTAATTTTTCTTTCTCCATGGCAGGAATCAACAGCCAGATGGCAGCTGGAGTGAGTTCTAGAGTTCTTGTTGGGTAGAATCTCAATAAAGTGAGACCACTGTGAATATCATTACCTGGCCTGTGATCTCTCCCCATCTCCAGCCTCCAGGTCCGATGGGGCCCCAGGGGGTGGAGGCCTGGCTAGTGGAGGCCCTAAGGGTGGAGGTCTGCCACTGCAGCATTTGGAGGTGCATTGGGTTGAGAGGAACACCCACATGAATGCACATGGGGACTGAGCAGCAGACCTGGGCCTGGGCACGTGTTTCCCACAGATGAGCAGCTGGCCCTGAGGACCCGTGGTCCGCCACTGTGAGACGATCTCAGAAAGACCCTGTCCCTGCAGGTGAGCCCTTCCCAGCTACTCTGAAGCCCAGCATCCCCACCAGCCTCCCCTCCTACCGCCACATGTACCCATACCACATGAACTGTAGTCCAAGGGCTGATTTAACTCCTGAGGTGGTGTGTTTGGCCAGCACTGGGCCTCAGGGAGTAAAGAACTCATCAAGTGCTTTTACCCCACAGTGTCTTATCTGCTCACTCTGCCCCTAAGGTCTCTGCCCGCTCCCTGTGTCCTGACAAGCTCCTAAGGGGACCCCACTGAAAGAGCCCAGGGCCCTGCTGGCCTCCCTCGGTTATCCTGTGACTCTTCACTCCACAACAGCCCCTTTCCAGGTTAAACACCATGTGCCACTGCCTGCCCTGACTGTCCAGATTCTGTGCTGCTGTTGACATCACAGGTGACAAAGTGTAGAGACTGAAGCACAAGCCGTCCCTGGGGACCTGGCAGGACTAGAGGGGAGGGGGTCTCCCAAATCTCCCCGAACCCACCGGCCTCAGCCCGTCTTCACCAGGGAACGTCCCCCATTGTGATGATTACTGTTAATTATCAACCTGGCAGAATCAAGGCAAGAGTCTCGAGATTGTCTAGACTAGGTTAGCCAGGGGCACGCTTCTGAGAGACTTTCTCTTAAATATTTTTATTAAATCTTTGAGAATTTCATACAGTGTATTTTAATCATATTCAGACCCCCCTCCCCTCTCACCACCCATGGCAGACTCCATTCCTTTTTTTTTTTTTTTTTTTTTTTTTTTTTTTTTTTTTTTAAAAAAAAAACCCAGCTGTCGGAACTCACCATGTAGACCAGGC
Organism: Nannospalax galili; assembly: GCF_000622305.1. Lineage (NCBI taxonomy): Eukaryota > Metazoa > Chordata > Mammalia > Rodentia > Spalacidae > Nannospalax > Nannospalax galili. Next base: position 730,816 of record NW_008339924.1, read on the forward strand.
TGGCCTTGAAATCACAAAGATCCGCCTCTGCCTCCCAAGTGCTGGGATTAAAGGCGTGTGCCACCACGCCCGGCTCCTTCTATTATTTTTAAAGGTTTATCAAGTCTAATTTGTGTTCCTCAAATGCTCTTAGGTATGGGTCCATCCCCTGGAGCCTAGTCAACCTATCCAGCATCACACCTTTAAAGAAAACTGACCCTCTCTCCCAGCAGTTGTCAATTGTCAATAGATCCTAGCTAGGGCTGCGATTTCTTGCCCACCTCCCCCCATCCACCCTGGCTTTTGTTTGGCTTGGGCTTGCACAGGTCTTGTGCATGCTGTCATGTGAGCATCTGCCCTTTGCGAGCAGAAAACATGACTTCCTTGTATTCATCACCACCTCTGCGTCTTAAAATCTTTCCACTCCCTCTTCTGCAATGAGCCCTGAGCTTCTCCCACACCAGAGCAAAGGGTGTGGTATAGATGGTCCATGGAGAGCTGATCACTCCACGGGCTCTTATTCTCTACATGTTGACATGTTGTGGGTCTGTGTTAAACACCATCTGTTACAAGAAGCTTCTCTAGTGAGAGCTGAGAGATGAACTAATCTATGGGTATAAGAATAAGTCATTAGGATTCAATTTAACACTATGTCCATTTAGCAAACTGACAGCAGACCTACGGCCTATGGTCTACCTGGCCACAGGTTCTGGGCCTGAAGTACCAGGTATAGGCTCCCCTGAGGGGCTTTCTTAGTTGGGTTAATTGACTTGAGAAGACCCACCTTTTTGTACCCGGCCCCGGACTAAATGGAAAACAGCGGAGAACGAGCATTCACGGCCACCTCCTTCTCGACTGTGGCTGCGATGTGACCAGCTGTCTCAGCCCCTGCCACAGTGGCTTTGCCTCAGTGATGGGCTGGAATCTGGAACTGTGAACTGAATTACCCCTTTATCCCCTAAATTGCTTTTATCAGGGTACTTTATCACAACAAAAGGCAAGAAACTAAGAGACCCATCTTCAGTGGGCTTTGTGACTGCGCCAGCCTAGAGCAGATAAGAAGCTGGTGAGGCTTAGGAGCTGGGATGGTCAGCCCCTCCCCACTGCCCTCTGCTGGACATCACTGTGGTCCCAGTCAGCACAGTTCCAGCAAGCATTGCATCCACCTCAACCACGGGGGCCAGGTTTGAGGAACTGGGTGGGGTCCTTCCTGGGTACCCAGCCCTGGGCGAGAACACAGGGAGGGAGAGGATGGGCTAGGCTTCTCTCTGGCCACCCAAGACTCCCTGAATCTCTCAGCAGAATGGTAGTCCAGCCTTCCAGGGTTCTACCACAGGATGCAATCCCCAGGCACTTCAAAGAAAGAGTGACAGGGTGAATGTGGTTGGTGGGGTCAGGGCTTAGCGCCCCCTGCTGTGAGCTCTGCCCTCGGGCCCTTTTACCTGAGCCTGGATGCTCCACGTACCTCTGGGATGCTCTCTGACAGGATGCACAGCCATGCTGTGGGGCCCCTCCATCTTTGCTCTGAGGCCTCTATGCCAGATCAGCCTGGCTCTGTCAGAGATGCCTCAGAAGACAGGACCATGAAGCTTAGGGCAGCCAGGAACACCCATGAGCTGCCCTATGTTTACAACAGGTGCTGCTGCAGACTTGGCCAGGGAGTCTGGGGTGCCACACACACCTGCCTCAATTTTTACAGCCACCACAGGCCTCAGTGAGGTCCTCCTGGTGTCTGAGGAGCTGTCCATTGATAAGCAACTCTCTACCTTTTCCAGGCCCTTTGCCCTGCAGAGACACACCCCGAGCCTCAGTGAGGATGGCCTCCCCAGCCTGAGGCCCCTCAGGTGTGGCACTGAGTGTGGGGCTGTGAGGGAAAGTCAGCTCTCGAAGTTGCAGGTGCGAGGCTGTTGATCCAGAGCAGGGGCGAATTCTCTGCCTGCCTCCAAGTGGCTCCATTTATTACCTGCTGAGAATTTATTTGAATCTCTAGTGGTTTGAAACTTTCTTCATTTTCCTCTTTATAAAGAAACTAAATTCCCAACTAGAGCAGTTGAGAACAGATTTTTCTCTAAAACTCACTGCTGGGCCTGTGGAAACGGGTGGGGAAACCCAGGGCAGGGGAGACCCAGGGATGGAAGATCCAGAGAGGAGGAAATCAGGGAGAGGAGACCCAGGAAAGGGAGACCCAAGGAAGGAGGGACCCAAGGCAGACGAGACCCAGGGAGGTATACCGACCCGGGACAAAGAAGATCAGGGTGGGCCAGCCCCAGTACAGGGGAGACTCAGGGTGGAGGAGACCCAAACTCCCAGGATGCCCCCAACATAAGTGCCTCTCCGAAGAAGCAATGGGCAGAAGAGGGAGCACTCTTTCAGTCTCCCAACCATCTGGGGATGGTGTCAGATATGATGGACCTCCCCTCCCCTCAGGACCTCACGCTCCCTATGAGCCTTCAGACCAGAGCCGTTCCCAAGGACCACCTGTCCCTCTCCCAGGTCTTCATCTGGCTGAGTCTGGGGGTATGACATCATCATCCCTGAGTTTCTGCCCAACTGAGCACTTTAATCCACATCCTACCACGCCTGACCCTCACCACAGCTGCACCAGCAGGCACCGCTACTGCACCCCATCTGACAGCTAACACACAGAAAGCAGAGAGGTTCAGGGGCATTGCCCAAGGCCACATAGCTCTTTAGTGATGATCTGGCTCCAGGATCACTGAAAGTGATCCCAAGGGCCAGGCACACACATGTCTCTGGGAGGCCATGCGCAAGAGTGACCACAAGATCTGGACTTATCCTAGCTGAGAGGGAGCCGGGTAAGGATACACAGGACAGTGCCTGGTTCAGTGTTTAGCATGGAGGTCAGACAGAAAGATATGTTGGCTCTGCCAACCACCAGAAGAACTGATAATGCTTAAGTCAAGGCAAAGCTGACATGGGGTAACGCCAGCCTCTAGGACACGTGTGAGCGGCCAGTGGTGGAGAATTGGCAGGGACTATTGACTCTGACAGGAGCAGGATGGCCCTACCTGAGGCTTGGGCAGAAAACAAGCTTCAGAGTTTTGATAAGTGGAAAACAAAACTTTAAGCTCCAGCCCCCTGGGTAACTTTTCCTGGGAATTAATTTCTAAGAAAAATTGTTTTGGAATTGCTTGGGCCGTCCCTGCTAAGCCTCAATGTTTTTCTGATTAGACATTTTCATCTAAACCGGCCAGACATCAGAATGGCACCTCAATCCTAACCGTATTGACATCTGCCAGGGCCTGTGCTTTATGGGGAAAATATGAATTCCTCGCCAATGGCTTTGCTCAAATTGAGCTGATTCTTGGCTAAATGAGATGAGGCGCGCCGGCCATACCACGAACATTTCAGCTAACCTCCACGGCTTTTCTCAGCACTAGGGCTGTGGAGGTGAAAGCTGCTGGTGGGTGCTGCCTAGGGAAGGGACCCTGGAGACAAGGGGCTTGGGACAAGGGAAGGCTCAGTCACCAGGTGGAAAATCAGTTCCACCGCTGCAGGTGGACCGTCCCAAAACCACAAGGTGAGTATCAGAGCCCGAATCCGTGCACCAGCCTCCTGCAACCAGGGACCACTCACCACCATGGGGACTGTGCCAGGGGGGCCATGTGGGGGCCCTGCTACCCTGACTTCTATCCCATGACCTTTCTTTTAAGGCACCATTCCTTTGTAAGACAAAAAACAACCATTTTACAAAGTGTAGGAAATCTAAAGAAAAGTTGGCTCACACTATCACATGCTGAGGCTGACAGCGAATCCGTGCACCAGCCTCCTGCAACCAGGGGCCACTCACCACCATGGGGACTGTGCCAGGGAGGCCATGTGGGGGCCCTGCTACCCTGACTTCTATCCCGTGACCTTTCTTTTAAGGCACCATTCCTTTGTAAGACAAAAAAACAACCATTTTACAAAGTGTAGGAAATCTAAAGAAAAGTTGGCTCACACTATCACATGCTGAGGCTGACAGGTTCAGAGTCCTGGTAAGCCCTGGGGTAGAACTACACCCCAGAGTGATGCGAGCCTTGACATGGAATCCCCCAAAGTGCAAATATGGGTGAATCTTCCCAAAGTGCCTCATCAGCCTCCCGGGAGCCCGAATCACCCAGGTTAGGAGAGTCGGTGAAGGGTGGGCCCGTGGGTTCGGCAGAGCTGGTCTGCACCAACCGAGGCCTCTTGGACAGGGCCAGCCTGTCTCTGGGACCTCATTTCTCAGAGGATATGTTTTGCCCACTCCCTGCCCCCAAGTCTGTCCTAGCTCCCTTTTCCAAGCCCCACACTCGGCAGATCTCTCAAGTGGCTCACCCAAGGGTGTCAGTGGCCACCAAAGCAGGGCCGTGTGCCGTGTAGGCTTCAGCTGGCTTTGTTTGTTTGGAATGTTTGTTTGCTTCTGGTTTGTTCTACACAGTCTCGCTCTTGAGGTCGGGCAGGCCCGGGACTCCTGCTCCTCCTGCCTCAGCGTCCTGAGCGCTGAGATTACAGGAATGTGCCACCACACCGGGCTTTGTTTTGTTTTTAAAATGTGCTCATCATAGAGAAATGAGGAAGGCTTGGATGATAGATATACCAATGACGAGCTGATCATCACCCAGAGCCTATGGGAATCAACCCCCAAACTACATACAAATATTGTGTGTTCATCAAAAATAAAATAATCAGCTTCTCCAGCCTGTGGGACTCACCCCAGATCCTGTTCCAGCTTCCAGACTGCTGAGCAGTGGAGGGCACCCCCCACCACCCAGGTCAAGCACAGGAGCCCTGATCAAGGGACTGCTGCTTTGGGGACCACTTTCAGTGATCTGTGGGGTGAGGTGTGGGCAGGGTCTGGCCACCCCATCTTGAGCTCACTTGCACCTCGAGCCTAGGTATCAGCTCAATCTTTCTCTCCACAGATGGGTCTTGACCATGAATTTGAAACTGGAACCAGCCGAGAGGGTCTTCTGAAAGGACCTGAGGCAAACATACAGGTTCATAAATCCAGAAGAGATCCTTGAGCCAGGAGACACAGAGTCACACCTCCCTATTGGAAATAAAATCTGAGATCCAAGAACCTTCGTGTGACACCGCACAAAGAACACATGGACAAAGGGAACAAAACAAGACCACTTTCACTCTGCGGAGGATGCGCCGCACCATCATTCAGGCTGAGTAAGGCTGCGCACCTCAGAAGTTTCATGGTTTTCATGCCTAATGCAAGAGTACTGTGCTTTCTCCCCAGTGGCTGCTCTCTCTGACCTCACAGTCTTTTTGAGGTTGGCTAGTTTTTTTTGTTTTCTTTTTTTTTTTTTTGGTCTTTTTGAGACAGGGTCTCCCTGTAGCCCCAGCTGTCCTGGAACTCACTATGTAGACCAGGCTGGCCTTGAACTCACAGAGATCTGCCTGCCTCTGCCTTCCGAGTGCTGGGATTAAAGACATGTGCCACCACACCCAGCTACTTCATAAATCTTCTAATTACAGTTTTTTTTCTAATTTTATTTCATGTGTATAAGTGTCTTGCCTGCATGTAAGTCATGCAATGCCTGCAAAGGCAAGAGGGCATTGGATCTACTGGAACTGTAGCTAGGGACAGCTGTGAGCCACCATGTGGGTGCTGGGAATCAAACCTGGACCCTCTGGAATAGCAGCCAGTGCTCTTAACTGCTGAGCCATCTCTCCACCCCACAGTTGATTTCACAGTGTCCCAGAGGTTTTGTTGTGTTCTATTGTCCTTTCTGTTGAATTCCAGGACTTCTTTTATTTCTTTCTTAATTTCTCCTTTGACCCACTTATTGCTTAGGAGTGTGTTGTTTAATAACCACAGATTCATGTACTGACTAGGGCTCCTTCCAGTGTTGATTTTGAGATTTATTGCATTGTGGTCTAATAGAATGCATGGAATTATTTCAATTTTTTTTGTATTTGTTGAGGTTTGTTGTATGGCCCAGTATGTGATCAATTTTTGAAAAAGTTCCATGGGGTGCTGAGTAGAAAGTATATTCTTATAAAAGAATCATAGCAAAGGAGACAAAGAAAGGAGAAGGGGGAGGGTGGAGAAGCTCAGGCTCCAGGAATGCAGCAGGGCTTCTGCGTAAACGAAAGTTTTCCAGGGTAGGGGGCCTGATTAAAATCTTTAATTCCTTCTCCTAAACCAGTTTTACAGTGTTTGATAGAAAAGACTGACATTATGCTGGGCATGGTGACACACGCCTTTAATCCTAGCACTGGGGTGGGGGGGTGCAGAGGAAGGCGGATCTCTGTGAGTTCAAGGCCAGCCTGGTCTACATAGCGAGTTCCAGGCCAGCTGGGGCTACAAGGAGACCCTGTCTTGTCTTCATGAATTTATTTACAAAAATACTTGTAGAAGCCGGGTGTGGTGGCACACTCCTTTAATCCCAGCACTTGGGAGGCAGAGGCAGGCAGATCTCTGTGAGTTCAAGGCCAGCCTGGTCTACATAGCGAGTTCCAGGACAGCTGGGGCTACAGGGAGACCCTGTCTCAAAAACAAATAAAAGACTGATATTAGAGTTTCTTACACCTCCGACCCTGCTCCCCGGGCTGACGCCATCTTTCCTCAATCCTTTTATCCCTACCACAAGAGGACTGTGTCCATCCCCATTGGCTGGGGTCCGACCTCGCAGTCTTTCCCAGTTAGCTAGTTTAAAGAATCAGCTTGAAGGGAGAGAGCTCCACTACACCAGGCCTTGAGGCCCAGGAATGCAGCGGGACCTTTCCTTAAAGCAAAGTCTTACAGGGTGTGGTGTGATTAAAAGATTAGAATTCCTCGTCACAAACCAAGTTCCAAGCTTTACAGAGTTTGAAAGAAAAAACTAGTATCTGCTGTTTCTTACATTTTGGCCAACACCACCCCTGTCCCAAGCCCTCCTTTCACAGCCACCACACCACCGTCTGGTTCTAAAGTCCTATGTTCTCAGTGGTCAGGGTTTGAGCCTGGTGTTTTCAAGTTCTTGGGGTCTTAATCAAGGAACTGAAATAAACACACAGCTTGCAAAATATCAAGGAAACGTCAGTCAAAACAAAGCAAAGCACAGCTCAGATGCGCTGTCACTCTTGACAGTGGGCACTCAAGGGCCCAGTTATCTGGGGCTTCGTTCAGTGGCATACAAGAGAAAGTAGAGTCTGGCTATTAAGAGGCATACTTCAGGTCTTGACAGACTTAGATGACATAAGCCTTTGCTCATGGTGCGGGACTCTCCCCATGATGCACCTATTTTAAATATTTTGTTTATTATTTTTATTTTATGTGTATGAGTGTATAGCCTGCATGTATATAGGCACACCTGTGTCATGCAATGCCCACGGAAGTCAGAAGAGGGCATCTGATTCCCCCGGAACAGGAGTTCCAGATGATTATTAGCCATGTGGGTGCTGGGAGTCAAACCCGGGTCCTCCGCAAGAGCAACCAGTGCTTTTAATCACTAAGCCATCTCTCCAGCCCCCATGATGCATCTGTTTTGACCATATGCACACCCAATTATGCATAGGCATAAGATGGTAAGTAGGAATTTTCCCTAAAAGTTCACTCAGAGACACAGTTTGCCTTACTGTGCATGTACCCAAATAGTCTAGGCGAGACCAGCACCATGCCTTCCATACCTGAATTTGTTCGGAAATGCATTTAAATTTAAACTGTCTCTAAAGGCATTTTTTAATGGTTGTCAAAGGGGGGAAAGACACTTATTCCGTTGTTCAGAGTGGGGTGGGGGTCCGCAACTTGATACAGATGGGGGTCCTAGGGTAGACCAGCACCATGCCTTCCAGACCTGAATTTGTTCGGAAATGCATTTAAATTGAAACTGTCTAAAGGCATTTTTTAATGGTTGTCAAAGGGGGGAAAGACACTTATTCCGCTGTTCAGAGTGGGGTGGGGGTCCGCAACTTGATACAGATGGGGGTCCTAGGGTTGCTAACAGGTTGTTAGGTCGGAGAGGGTGTGTGTACATAGTACATGTAGGTGAGGGACTCAGGTTGCCAAGAGCACTGTTAGAAGAGGGTATGTGCCTAGCCTATACCAATGGAGTCCCAGGTTGCCAAGCTATCCCTGCACTTATCTGTCTCCCATGTCGGTGGCAGCAGGCAGCACTTACCTTGTTGTGCCCGACTTAGTCCACTGGCACAATGTCCTCCCAACATGTCTGTGTTACCACAAATGGCAGGATCCCGCTCTCTCCTGAGGTTGAATAATATCCCATGAGTCCAAGCAAGTGTTTATCCACTTATCTACAGATGGCACATAGGCTAATCTATCTCTTGCTTACAGCGACTAGTACTCGGTGAACATGAGTAGGCAGACTTCTCTTTGACGCACTGACTTCAAATCCTCTGGATAAAAGCACCCAGGAGTGGGGCTGCAGATCTAAAGTCCTGACTCAGCCCCAGTTCTACAAGACAAGAATCTACCTGGTGAGATATTTGACTACTTCCTGAATCAAAACCACAACTTCTTAGAATTTCCAAAGTACAGCACAGATATTTCACTGTCAGTTTGGACAGTCGCTCTGAGGACTGACTTGGGAAAGCGCCAGTTACAAGAAGAGATGGGGCTCAGCGGCGCCGACAGGCTCTACAGATCACTTCCCCAATGGGAGCTGCAGAGCTGTCCCACATGGCAGGTCAGCCTTGCAGCTTTGTGGATAGCTCAAAGTTCAGAAAAATCAACTTGATTAAAGTAAAAACATGATATTCTTAAATGAGCCAGTGAATGTGCATCTCATTCTGCAAGTCAAGCTTGTCCATTCGATGGGCCACACAGGATCCATCCTCTTCCGTGAAGGAGCATGAGACCCCTCAGATTCTATCACTCCATAATCCTATTCATTAATTTGAGTTGTGAGATGATGACAGGCTTGAAAACGTAGATCAAGTGCCCTTTGGTTTGGATTAAGTATGAATGATTTCACCACACGGGCGGGTAATGACCCACTTCCTTTGTGGTCCTGTGTCACCTAAGGGAAATCGCTAAGAGCCTCCTGTTTGGACAGATGCACCTAATGTCCCAATCACCTCTCCCCAGATCTCAAAATAAATGGTTGATTCCTTAGATAAGACCTACGGCTGAGAGGAAAGCTTGTTAAATCAGCCAAGCCAGGTCTCTGCAGCCCTCAGTCCAAAACTGCCAGGGACACCCAGGGTGGAGTGGAGGTGAGCCCAGGTAATGTGGCCTTCGGGGTCCTGGGTGTCTTGGATCAGCTCACATCCTCTTCCTCTCCACCCCTTGCCTTTTCCTGCCCCCACCACATGGCCCAAGGCCCAGCTCCAGGAAGACAGCTTGCCTCCTCCACCTCCCTGTTCTGTTCTGGCCTGGGTGGATCTCCTCCAAAGTTCCCTTTGTGGTGGCCTCCTGTTCAGCAACAAGCCTAGACAGGCTGTCCTCCACCCCTATGCTTGTCTGGAGTCCCTGGGCAGAAGAGCAGAACCACAGCTCCACACTGGCAGCCTGTGGATGCCCACACACACTGACACCTACTGGAGGCCGCCCAGGGCCCATCAAGTCCCCAGGACACAACATTGGGACTGTCACCCAACACAGGCAAGACTGCTCAAGGGCCTTCTGTGCTCACTGACTCCTGGAGTACTTCTCACATCAACATGGGTGGGGTCTTGCTGGCAGGGCCAAGCTGCCTCCAGGGGTCCTATTACCCCCACACAGCAGAGCTGAGGTCTTTGTAACATAGAACCTTTGTCTCCAGACTACAGCTCAGATCTCAAGGAGAAGGTGAGACCCTAGAGAGGCACCACAGGGACCCACTCCATTCAGAAGAGTTCCTCTCCAGGATGGTGAGGAGATACAGCCTCCTCTGAGCTGAGGGAGGCCACAAACACGCCTTGGCTGGGAGAGGAGCCTGTAGAGCAGAATCCCCGAGGCTGTACCTCCAAAGCCTGGGGCTGGGGCTCCTCTGCCCAGCTTGTCTCTCTCTCTGCGGGAGAAAGATGAATCCAATTGATGCATCACTTCGCACTGTCTGCACATCTGACCAAGGGGTGTTCAGCCTCATCCTACATCACCTATTCACCCTTGAGCCACCTGGCCATAGAAGTCTTAGCAATGCCCACTATGAGTAGATGCACCTGTGAGTGCTGGTCACTCCTGTCTTCTAACACCGTGAGGTCAGGAACACCCTAGGCTCCCTGCACCAGTGCCAATGGGAAGCCAAGTCAGACATGCAAGCCACTCGCTTTGGGGATGCACCGTTCACTGCTGTGACTGGGTGCGGCATTGTGCTGGAGGCTCGGCCTGTGCACCCTGCAGCCAGGGCAGCACAGCAGCAGGAACTCTGAGGCCACCCCAAGAAGGCCCCTGGGAGCAGCCCTGCCATTGATGAGCTTCTAAATACAGGACAGTCTAGTGTGGGTTAGTCACAACAAGGACCAAATGGGCTTTAATCAAAGTGAGATACAGCCTCCCACCCTCTCTTCTTCCCTCTGCATCAAGTGGCTGGGAGCCTTGTTAGCCTAATTGTGAACATAAATCTTGGCTCAGTGTATGATCCATCTGTGAGGGTCCCACAGGCCCCTGCAGTCTCGCTGCCATTGCCCCGTTTGCAGGCCTGGAAATGCAATCGGGTGAGTAGCCAGCACGATGTGCCTCATGCAAACTGCTTCTCCAACCTCCAGTCCATCTTGGCCTCTGGGAATGATGTATGTATGGAATATGAGCCCCAAAGCCACTTTCCAGAGTTGCTGAGTGGGTTGGGGAGGGTGGTAAAGAGACAGGCAGGTCTTCCTGGTGGTGAGAGTGATGACTTTTAGAGCGCATAGGAGCTTAGGGTGGGTGACTCGATCTCTTGGCCAATTTGTGAGAGGTATCACCTGGCAACTTCCCTCCATGTGGGCTAGACTGCTAGCAGGCTGAGCCTAGGCTTGGCATGCTTGAGCACCCAAGAAGAGCAGGTGGGCCCCCAGGGCCTGGGGAGGGTCCAGGCAGTGTATTTCCATGGCCTGCACTCAGCGTCTGTCACAGGTCCTGGGGTTCTATGTCATGGGATTCCCAAGTGAGACCCTAAATCAGGAGGGATACCCTACAGAGGTTGTACTCTTCAGGCCAAGAAGAGGAGAGGTCCCCAAGAGTCGGGTGGGGCTCCAGTTTTAGTGACTGATGCAGTGGTGTTAGGCTTTGAGACTTCCCCGAGGACCCTGGAACGCCTCCTGGAGAGCTGCCCTCCCAGCACTTGGAGCTGAGCCTGGGACCCACTTCCTCCTCTCAGGTTTTTTCAAGGCTTCCCGGGAAGATGGAGCTTAGCATCCTGTGAATCTCAGAACTCATATCCACATGGGCATCGACCTCCCCTCACCCCACAACACAGCTGGTCATTTATCAGGGTGCAACAGGCTGTGCCTCAGGCCCAGCGCCCCTAGGAATTGTTTATTCCTGGATCTGGACCCAGGAGACTAGTGACCAGGTGACCAGCACTGGGAGGCTGCAAACAGTGAGGATGGGGAGACCAAGCAGAGCATCACAGGGGAGGCCACAGCCCTGGACCACAGACTAGGCTAGAATTAAGAAACTGGTTCTCACCTGCTCACTCCCAGGCCAGGTGGGGAGTCAGGGGTCAAGAGTCAGGAGTACAAGCAGTAGGTACAGGGGAATGGTAGGCACCAAATCAGATGTGAACACACGAGAAGGGGCTGAGAGGAACAAGTTTTCATCCACAGGTGAGCACAAAGGTCAAAGGTGGCTTCCGAGTCGCACCTCCTCACAGGTCTCTGAGTGCTAGACAGGGAGGGTCCCTGACACAGTGGGGTTAGGGATGGCAGAGGGACAGCCTTGGAGACTTGAGCCTCTAGCCTGGCTGCACCTGGCCTGATGGCCACAGCTGGCCAGGAGCGGGCACAGGACACCAGTGATGGAGCCACCCTTGAAGGCCCATGAAGCGGTAGATGTCAGAGCCAAGGAGAGCCCAGCCCCCCAAGCTGAGCTCCATCATCATTCTGGGATTTTCTGGGAGCCTGACCAGCCCCATTATCAAATTTCGATTCCCTTTCCCTTCACCAGAGCAAAGGGTCTAGGTGACCACTGAAGCAAGACCCTGCCCTGTCACCCTAACTCTCAGCTCCCTTCCCTACCTGCAATGTGGAGACCCCAACTTCCCTGGATATGGTACATCTTTACAAGGTCTCATCACCTCCACCCTGTCCTTTACCCATCCCAACCCATCTCTTTCTAGAGAGCCTGGTCCCTTCTTGGGTGTGTCTCCCCATCACCTGCTCCTCAAACCATAGACTTTAACTGTACTAACGGGGGTCACAGGCAATAATGGAAGAACCTGAGCCCATGCATCCCCAGGAAAGGCCCGTCACAGACACACCTGCTTGCTGGGTGCCGAGGGCCTGTGGTAACGCCTTCCTGAGGTCACTCATCTCTCAGCCATCCTCAAGCAGGCTTCAGGAGGTAAGACCCATGTAAGCTCCATCCACCGCACCCTGGACATTCTCCATCTCCTCAGGGGCATCTTCACCTCAGCAAAACCAGTTCCCTTGTTCTTGGAAACCAGACGTAGCACCTAAATTTCTGCTGACAGGATTCTAAGTTAAATCCTCAGGCAGCTGAAATTCTGAGCCACAAGCTACAGCCCGTGATGGTCAAGGACCATTCTAGAGGGCCTGAGTCCATGTCTACCCCAGCCCCTCCAAGCCACTCTGCAGTGAGCCAGGCAGCATGGCTCAGCATTGACCCAGGGGAGCAGCCACTTGCCCACTGTGGACTCACAGCCCAGCCGTCTTTCCCTCAGGTGGTGTCAGCTGCTCCCGGCAGAGGTAGCTCTGTTGGCCAGGGCCCATTTCCCAGCCAGGACATGCCCTGTACCCACCCACACCCTCACCTCTTGTTGACCTTACTCTGTAACTAAGTCTTCTGTTGATTTGCAAGGAGGAGGGTCTGTTTCTGACCAGCTGTGGCTGATGCTACAGGGGCGTCTCCAGCTGCCCCCACCCCACCCCAAGACCCAAAGTGTCCCAAAGATTCCAGAACTGGCTCAGCCTTGCTGCTGATGCCCACTGTCAGGAACACTGAGGTCACTGAGGGCCTGAGATGTGTGGGACACCACACGGCTATAGCCAAACTCTACATGTTGAAACTGTGGCCCCATGTGGCTCTGTTTAGAGATGGGCACTCTGAGGGGTGCTTAGGGCAGAATGAGGTCATCAGAGTGGCACCTGATCCAACAGGAACATTGATGTCATGAGCTCAGGACCCAGACCCTCACAGTGTGACCACAGGAGGACCCAGAGAGAAGACAGTGTCTGCAAGTCCAGGAAGAGGACTCAGTAGGAACCAGCCCTGCTACACCTTGATCCTGGACATCCAGCCTCCAGGATGTGAGATAATAAACCTTCCTTTTCTGAACCACCAGAAGTCTGTGGCATTTGTGGGGCAGTCCAAGCTGGCTAACACACATCCTCTTGGTTTGTAGACCACAGAGCAAAACTCAGCCCCAGGAGCTGTTGCCTTCCACCATCTGCCCCTAGGAAGGGCCCCATCTCATGGTCCCATCCCACTACTTAGCTACAAAAATTACCAACGTTTCCTATACCAGAATCTCAAGGAAGCAGACCGATGCTGTGATAAAGCATGAAAAACTCTATCCATAAGGGACACAGTCAGAAGCAAGTCATGACCTCCTGAATGTACCTGTCTTCCAAAAGACAGTTACAGCTCACACGTGCTAACACAATGTCACTTTTCTGCTGGGGACCCACTTCTTGCTGTTACTGCATTTGCAGTGGCTGCCTCAGTTTCCCAGTCAAGCTCGGGGTGGGAAATGCGGGTGTCAATCATGACTCCTGGTTCTGTGCTGTGTTTGCTTCCTGGGATCACGACGACGCTTCTATCACAAGATAATCTGATTCCCTCTGTGCCTTTGCAGGTACTGGGGTACACCGCGAGAGGAGGGGGACCGGAGAGCCCCGCACAGCCCTCTGGTGGCTGAGTGTGCCTATCTCCCAACATGGGCTCCTGTTGGGCTGCCCGATGCCCTTTAACCCTCCCTCCTTCCTGTCAGTCAGAACCCTAGTCAGCTTTCCAGACCCCTGCAGGCTGCCCTGCCTAGCCCTGGCACAGAATGTCCTTGTGTGAAAACATGAAGAGCGAGCATCTCTGGAGCCACAGGTGACTGCTAGGGGTCGTGTGGTTCCAGGTTCCACACACAGATTCTGTGGACCCGCCTGCTTTACAAGGCACAGGACCATGGGTGGGAAGTGGCTGTGGCCAGCACAAGAACCTACATTCCCATCCTGATAATGCCTTCCCCAGAGATCAGAACAGCTTTTCTGTTCACTCAGTAGTGGGTCTGTTTCCCTGAATGGTGACTGGAGGATTCACCCTACTTACTGTGTCGATGGAGCAGTGTCCTGGAGAGTGAGAGTGATTAATGAGAGACATAATGAAGTGCTTTTGGGGGCTGCTCACAGACCACAAGCACCAGCTCCACCATGTTGCACTGTGTGGCCCACAGCCACTTCTGGCACCTCTACTTCAGATTAGCACTGAGAAATATGGAATTGACAACCTGCAATGTTGTGTTCCTCTGCCTGATTACCACCAACTGAAGAAGGTAAGCAACTTAAGCAAGGAGGGAATTCAGGTCTACTGTGCAATTCATCCCATCCCAGTGCCCAGAATACAGCCTGGCACATTGACCAGAGAAGCTCATTAAATAATTATTTGTGATTTTCTAGGTGGGTGGGTAGATGAATGGATGGGTGGATGGATACATAGATGGTGATAAATAGATAGTGATGGCTGGATGGCATGATGGATGGATAATGGATGTTTGGAAAGAATGATGAATGGATGGGTAGATGAATAGGTGAGTGGGTGGATGGATGGGAGATAGATGGTTAGGCAGGTGGATGGATGGATGGATGGATGGATGGATGGATGGATGGATGGTTGAGGGATAGATGATTGGGCAGGTGAATAGATGGATGGGTGGGTGGGTGGATGGATGGATGGATGGATGGATGAGTGGATGGATGATTATGCAGGTGGATGGATGGATGGATGAGTGAATGAATGGATGGATGGATGAGTGGATGGATGGATGGATGGATGGGCGATGGATGAGTGGATGGATGGATAAAGGATAGATAGGCAGGTGGGTGGACAGGTGGGTGGGTGGGTGGATGGATGAATGAATGGATGAGTAGATGACTATATGGATGAATGGATGGATGGATGGATGAGAGATAGATGGTTAGGCAGGTGGATGGATGGATGGGTAGGTGGATGGGTGGATGGATGAATGGATGGGTGGATAAATGGATGGATGGATAAGTGCATGGATGGATGGGTGGGTGGGTGGATGGGTGGATGGATGGATGGATGAATGGATGGGTGGATGAATGGATGGATGGATGAGTGGATGGATGGATGGATGAATGGATGGGTGGGTGGATGAATGGATGGATGGATGAGTGGATGGATGGATAGATGGATGGATGGATGGATGGATGGATGGATGGATGGATGGATGGATGAGGATAGTTAGGCAGGTAGATGGATGGATGAGTGGGTTGGTGGATGGATGGATGGATGGATGGGTAGATGATGAGTGAGTAGATTGATGATGAATGGGTAGGTATGTGGATGAATGGATGGGTGGAGGGTGGGCAGGAAGATGTGAGTACATGGAGAAGTGAACAGATGGGTAGATAGGTGGATAGATGGATGGATGGTAGACAAGTAATGGACTAGTAGAAGATGGATGGCATGCCACTTATGAACCCAGAGGGAAGGTATGGCAGTCACAGTGAAGCCTGCAAGGGCAGCTGGCCGCTGATATTACTGTCACCTGCCAAGAATCTCCACTGGCCTAGAAGACCAGGACTTGCTGTGGCAAGGCGCTTCCTACCCCCAATGGCTGGAGCCCATCGTCCTGAAAAGACAAGATGGAGAGAGCTCTAAAATGTATTGAGAGAGAAGGAGAGGTTAGCACGAGGCTGTCATGGTTATTGAAACCTGCAGTGCTGCCACTGTAGATGAGCCTGCTACGCCTGCCCAGGAAGGAGCAGATGGCCCTGCTCTGCAGAGCTATGAATCACACCCCAGTAATGGGCGATGCACACAAACCTGAAAGCAACGTGAACTAAATCAACAGTGTCGAGGTGTGCGTGTGAGGAGTGCTGGATGAGACGCAGCGATAATGAACCTGGTGTGGTCTCACTCTGCAGTCGGCTGGAAGGTTCTGTTGAGGAAAATATTACAAATGTTTATCACAAAAGGGCTGGAGGAGTTACACATGGCATTTCTCAGTCTAATGTGTGAAATAAATATGGACCTGAAACAACAGGGTCGGTGAGGATCTTCAGTGTGTGTAAACCACAGGTCGAGGGAACATGACGTGTCACCCTCATCCCAACCCTGGGGACGACCACGGTGGGAGGGAGAGGCTGGCTGTGGTGGAGCAGAACACTCACGTCCCCAAATGTGTCAGTCAGAGCTGCCACAGCACCGTGAGACATGAGGGGTCTTCATCCAGCCGGCCCCCACCCAGCTGCATCCACACCCACATGGGCACTGGGAGCCCAGAGCTGGAGAATGCCTTGGGAATGACTTTGAGGCGCCCATCTCAGACAAGAGTTGAGTCCAACATGCTCAGAAGAGCGCTTCCCTGTCTACCCGATGGAGACTTGAGTCCCAGCCCACGATGCTGAGTGTTTGTGAGGTCAACTCAGAGATGTTGTTCCATCCTTGCTGGGGTATCTCTGTGGGCCCTGTATCGCCATCCTAGGTACAAGACCTGAGAGGTGCTACATACACCCAGGGTCCCTGACCACACCAGACAGGAAGCAGCAAAAGCCAGGCTTGGGCTCACAGAAGACATGGACCTGACAACTCAGAAGAGAACAGTGACTATCAGGCATGTCAGGACACATACCAGGTTTCAGACAAGTGATGCACCCCTACCCCACATGACCATGTCTACGTCTCTCAGATTCAGAGATGGGACCTGCAGGCCTGGTAGATGATACCTTGGGTGCCAGGTGAGGGGTAAAACAGGTGCAGAAATCCCACAGATTAGGGGTGGGCAGCTACAGGGTGAGGGGTGGGCAGGTACAGGGTAAGGGGTGGGAAGGGGCAGGAATCAACACGGGTGCAGCCTTGATCTCCACCAACCCACCCTAGTCTTCAAAGGGTTCACAGTGAAGCCTAGTTGGGCAACACAGGCCCGTAATCCCAGCATTTAGGAGTGGAGGCAGAAGAATCGGGAACTCAAAGCTATCCCCAACAACATGGCAAATTTAAGGTGAACCTGGACTACTTGACTCCTTGCCTACATGACACCCCACACACCAAAATCAGAAATTCACGGAGGTACTCAGGAAGGGGGAGCACAAATATTACATCTGCTGAATTCAACATAACATCCAGGGCTGACCCAGAACCTGTAGCTCAGGGTACACACACTGCAGTGATACCCAGGTTCTGAGGAGCCAGACAAGCCACTGGCTGGACCGAGAGTGTGAGTCAGGGGTTGAGATGGCTGCCAGAACGACACTGCGGTGATCAAATGCTCCGGGGCCCCTTGGGCGTCTCAGCAGCCACAGCCGGTGAATCCTGCAGAGCGAGAGCACTGAAAGGACCAGGTTGCTGTCTCCCTGCAGCCCAGCATCTGTGCACCACACAATGAGAGGGAATCCCCAAAGGCAAAGGAGCCAGGGTCCCATCGTCCCCCTGAATCTCAGGACGTGACCTGTGAGCAACTGCACCTGGGACCCCATTCCTCCCAAACCATCTCAGTGACACAGACCAGGTCACATGAGAGGTCCCAGCTTGCTCTGCACAGCTGGGAGGAAGTTTTGTACCTCCAGAAATCAGAGTACAGCCAGTGTCATGCCTGGGGGTAAGGGTGCCAGCTGAGGGGAGCCCCACACCTTGGGGATCTTGTGGTGGCAGACAACCATGGAGATGTTCTGGAAAGACATCTTGGCATGCCTCCATTCATCTGACATGGCCAGTCTGTAAACTGGATCAACTCATATTTTACACTAGCTGCTATTGGATTCCAAAGCAGGGATTCTGAGGACCCCCTGGAGGGTGAAGGGACCTCGTGAGTTTAAAAGCACACACAGAAAAAAAATGCATTTCATTCTATGCCTGTATTTCTTGAAAACTTACTAAGTTTACATGTTTTTTTGTTGTTGTTGTTGTTGTTTCGGCTTTCTGAGACAGGGTCTCCCTGTAGCCCCAGCTGTCCTGGAACTCACTATGTAGACCAGGCTGGCCTTGAACTCGCAGAGATCCGCCTGCCTCTGCCTCCCAAGTGCTGGGACTATAGGTGTGTGTCACCACGCCCGGCTTTTAAATGTTATGCAAATGTCACCACAGTGTTTAGACTACTGGAGCTTCACCCAACATTTTGTACAAATGAGTCTCATTTCTAATCCCTCATTTCCAGATGCTACATGTGGTGGGCCTGATTCATGTTGTGAACTTCCAAGATGTAGGTAAGCGACAGGCTGCTCAGTACCCTCTACAGGTGGAAATATGGAGGCGCAGGCATAGTACAGCACAGATCTCTCCAGACTGGGTGCCCTCAGCGTGATGGGCCACTAGCTCAGGAGAGGGGCTGCTGTGATTTCTGAATTGTAGACAGACACAAAAACACAAGCACAGGGTTGGGGAGATGGCTCGGTCAATAAAGTGCTTGCCTTGCACACACAATGACATGAGTTCAAGAAAGCCAGGCATGATCGCACACACTGGGGAGGCAGAGAAAGGCCTATCCCTGGGCTCACCAGCTAGCCAGCCCAGCCTACTTGGTGAGTTCTAGGCTGATAAGAGACTGTCTCAAAAAAAAAAAAAAAAGTGGACAGTGCCTGAGGAATTACACCTGAGGTTCTCCTGTAGCCTTTACAGAGAGACAAAGAGACACAGAGAGACAGAGAGATAAAACCCCAGCACACAGGACACAAGCTCCTATTTCACAGACACACACATTCCAAACCTGATTTTAATATCAATAAATTATATTCTCAAAGTTGTGTTGCTTTTCTTAAACTAAAAATACTCATTTTGCCTCTGTGTATTCTATTTTAATATGATGATAATACTGAATAAAAACTCCTTTGGCATTTGCAGCTGGACTGTAACCTGGGCTCCTGCTCCTATCCAATCATAATCAGCAACCCCCTGCTCCAATACTAGTCCTCACTGGTGAAAAAGAAGAAAGAAAGAAAGAAAGAAAGAAAGAAAGAAAGAAAGAAAGAAAGAAAGAAAGAAAG
>NW_008339924.1:750116-771090 GCF_000622305.1 Nannospalax galili
TCACAATGCTTGACGTTTTGACAGTATGTTCTAGCTTGCCTTCAATTGTAGTGGCAAAAAGCTCTGACCAATACAAACGTGGGGAGGAAAGGGTTTATTTGTCTTACATCTCCCAGGTCGCAGTTCATCAGGGAGCCCAAGGTAGGAACTCAGGGCAGGAACCTGGAAGCAGGAGCTGGAGCACAGGCCATGGAGGAACACTGCGTACTGGCTTGCTTCCCTGGCCCCTGCTCAGCCTGCTTTCTTATACAACACAGACCCACCTGCCCAGGGGTGGCACCACACACAGTGGGCTGGGCCCTCCCACATCACTCAATAATCAATAAAATACCCCACAGATATGGCCACAGGCCAGTCCAATGGAGGAAATTCTCCAATTGAGGCTCCCTCTACCCAGCTGTTGTCAATTTGACAACTACAGCTATCCAGAACAATTGACCCCTTGTCAACGACACAAACACTATTAAACCACAAGCTTTCCATTTCTTATCCCCAAGGTATGATGTTAATATTAATATCACAACACAAAACAATACAATTTTAAAAGTACCACAGTCCTTAAAAAACTCAAAACACTTCAAAAGTTCAAGGTATTTTTTAGTCTCTCAACTGTGGGCTTCTGCAAGATAAAAAACAAGTACTGTTTTATTTCAAAAGGAAGAACCGGGCACACTTAAGCAAAATCAAAGTCCAGCAAAGCAGCTCAAAGCTGGGCCTCTTGGGTTCATTCATGCTCTTCTGGGCTCCAAAGGGCTGGGGCGGCTCTACTTCTCTGGCTCTGCCACCCACAGCACACACAGCTTGTCTCACAGGCCCAGGATGGCTCCATTCCACACCTGCTGGTGCCGTTGGTGGTCGTCCCATGGTCCTGGCATCTCCAAAAAGCGGGTCTCCACTGAAACTGAGGCTGCACTTTACCAATGGGCTCTCTGGCCTCTCAGGGTACCAAGCCTCAGCTGCTCTCTGTGACCCCTTCACTCCTTCAACACCAGAACCACGAAAGAGACTCTTACAAGTTACCAAGTCTTGTTTCCAGCTTGAGATGGAGGCTCAGGCCCCCTCTAAACCACAGCTTCTGTGTGCTGACCCCAAGGAAAATCGCAATGATTTCACCACAGTGATGCTGGTCTCTTGTTACTCACAGCTGATCTTTCACCCCCAGCTAACCAGCATCAACTGTCCCAGTGAAACAAAGGCTTCACATCAATAGTTCTGGTCTCTTCTTAATTACAGGTGATTCTTCAGCCCCAGTCAATCAGAAACCACAGATTCTCAATTCAAGATATCACATAAATAGCCCTGATAGTCTCTGCTTCCCTTTGAAGCTTCACAAGCCAGGCCTCCATCACCTACAACTCTTTCAGCATAACTGAAAGAGCACAGCAACGAACTCTAAGCTTTCAATGGCTTTTCTAGCCCAAGGTTCCAAACACTTCCACAATTCTCCCCAAAACAACTAGGTCAGGTCTGTCACAATAATACCCCACTCCTGGTACCAATTTCTGTTCTAGTTTGCTTTCAATTGCTGTGACAAAACACTCTGACCGATACCAACATTGGAAGGAAGGAAAGGATTTAGTTGACATCTCCCAGGTCACAATTCATCACTGAGGGAGCCCAAGGTGGAACTCAGCAGGAACAGGAGCTTGAAGCACAGGTCATGGAGGAACGCTGCTTACTGGCTTGCTCCCTTGGCCTGTGCTCAGCCTGCTTTCTTATACAACACAGGCCCACATGCCCAGGGGTGGCACCATCCACAGTGGGCTGGGAACTCCCACATCACTCGACAATCAAGAAAATGCCCCACAGACGCGGCCACAGGCCAGTCCGATGGAGGAAATTCTCCGACTGAGGCTCCCTCTACCCAGGTCTGACAAGTTGACCTAAAGCTGTCCAGCACACAGTATGACAGACAAACCCCATCTTTAATTTCCGTTTCCTCAGAGCACCGTCTTGCTGGCTTTGCCAGTTGTGTTCCTTATGTGATTTGCCAGGTTGTCCTAGCTCTTACTGCTATTGTTAAAATGAGGATTGCTTCCTAAACGCAAGTTAACTTTTCGTTGTACAGCTCGTAAGCGCAGTCTCCATTCTGTTTCTTTGTTGTTGTTGAATTTGGTGCTGGGGACGAACCCACAGCCTCCTGCAGGCGTTCTGCCACTGACCACCCCGGCCCAGGCCTTCTTTCTGTGTCTATGCGGATTTCGTGACAGCTTCTTGCTGACTCCCTTCATGTCTATAATCAACTAATGCCCCCACTTTCTTTCCTTGGGGTCCTGAATAAGGTCTTCCGTGGAAAGCTTTTTCCCACACAAACCATCCCTTTTTCTTCTAAATAGTATCAGAATTTTGGTGTGATCAGTGCTATAGTCCATATTTTTTCAGACTGGTGTAGGTGTAGAGCCATTATTTCAATCTCTAATGAGAGGCCCAAGGAGCCCAAAGCCTTTGAGGAGCCATCCACCCTGTGCCCTCATTCAAACTTTCCTGTTTATTCACCACCACCACCCCAGCATTTTCTGGCCAAGCATTCTGAACAAGAAAGCATCATGCCACGCACCTCTGGCAACAAAGGGACACTGAGGACGAAGCCACAACCCGGGGATGCACGTGGCACTGCCAGAAAGTGCTGCCAAGGCAGTCTGTGGCCCCCTGTGGCCCATCTGTGCCTCCGCACAACTCCCCAGGCCTGTCACCCACAAAAGAGTCAGAGTCTGAGCACACATCCCTACAAACCCTCCTGTCCTTCCTAGATTCAGCAGTGACCCAGTCTCGGAGGCCTCCGTGTCTTCTTGGGTGGCTACGGGCCATATCTGGGTGAGCAATGGCCTTACTAGGCCACGTTACATTCACAGGGAACAAACAGGCAGATGGAGCACTGCCCAGCCCATAGCAGTGGTGTCTCCTCGCAGCCCCGTCCTCCAAACCCCAGCTCTGCAGGCTTTCTGTTGCCTCCTCATTCTCTTATGCAGAGGATAAGAGAATTCTCTTATGCAGGCCACATGCTCTACTTTGGTTTCCGTTGCCATGATCAAAGACTAACAAAAAACAACTTGGGAAGGAAAGGGTTTATTTCACCTTATACTTTAGAACCCATCGTCATGGGAAGCCAAGGTAGGAACTCACACAGGAGCTTGACTGAG
Organism: Nannospalax galili; assembly: GCF_000622305.1. Lineage (NCBI taxonomy): Eukaryota > Metazoa > Chordata > Mammalia > Rodentia > Spalacidae > Nannospalax > Nannospalax galili. Next base: position 753,257 of record NW_008339924.1, read on the forward strand.
GGCAGGCCATGGAGGAAGGCTGCTTGCTGCTGTGCTTCCTTTGGCTTGCTCAGCTACCTTTATTCTGTGGACCACTTACCCAGGGATAGCCCACAAGTGTCCTCAAATAGCCACAGTGGAGTTGAGAGGTGTTGTAGAGCACTGTCCTCTGAGCATCACAGCTGTCATCTTCAGAGCTGTTGGGGTGACTCCTCGCAGGAGACCCTCAAGATCAAGCCTTGTTGGCTGACGCTCCCTCAGAGAAGGAAGGGTGGGGATGGTCACTGGACCCTCACCTGAGATTCCAGCCTCTCCCCGTTGCACCTCCTGGTCATTTGTGTATAATTCTGTCCTAATCGCATGTGGCCCGGTTGTGTCTGGAGGTGCTAGAGTGTGCAGTGTGGAAGGAGGGCTCCATCTAAGCAGTGATGGGGGTCACCATCCATGCTGAGGTGAGACTTTTCAGTGGTGCAGCTGCTTTGGGGTCACCCGTGCTCCTGTAAGCAACCTCTTACCCATGCTCTGTAAGTAAGCCCAAGAAACTCACTGGTCCCCAAGTTGGATTTTGGTAGATTGTACTGTTTGTTGTTAGTGCCCTGTAAGAAAGGGGCAGACATCTGTTTATGTCTGCAGGTGAAGGATTCCAAAGTAAGGAGTGAAGGCCCTCAAGGTCCTGGGATCCTCTATCAAGCAATGAGGGGGCATGAGCTGGGGGCCAGAGGGGGCCACTGTGAGCTGCTACCTGGAGTAAGTCAGGAACAAGGCTTGAGCCAAGGGGTGAGGAACTATCAGTCCCAGCCCAACAATCACCCAGGAGGAGCTGCCAGACCCAGCGCATCAGTCTTTTGTTGCTGTGATACATCACCATCATCAAACCAATGCAGAGAAGTAAGAGCTTATTTGGGCCTCCAGTTCCAGAGGAATCAGAGTCCATCGTGGAGAGGCCGCACAGCAGTGAGCAGCAGACACGGCGGCAGGAGCTGCAAACGCAGCGCTCACATCGTCAGTCACAAACAGGAAGCAGCATGAACAAACCAGAAGTGGGGGTGAGGTTATGAACTCTCAAAGGCCGCCCCCAGGGACACTTCCTCCAGCAAGGCTCCACCTCCTAAATGCTTCCTGGCCTTCCAAACAGTACCACCACCTGGGGACCAAGTGCTCCAATACTTGAGCCTGAGGGGGATATTTCTCATTCAAACCACTTCACCGAGGGACCCTACTGGGTTCCACAACCCGAGGTGGAAACAAGTCATCACACAGAGTTGCCCCCAAACGCCACAGAGAAGGTCAGGACAGGTACCAGAACCTCCCTGAACCCTCTGTAGGTCTCGCTGCCCCTGAGCTCCCTCAGTGGCCAGCCAGTGGATGCTGAGAGAGGGGCTCACGCCTCACGCCCGACAGCTGCCCAGAGACACCTACCTGTAAGGACTCGCTCCCCATTGCAGCTCCTGCCCTGGCCTGCGAAGCTATGACCTTGCACTTTCAAAGGCAACCAGAGCGCCTTAGCAGAGTTCCAGATGCTTGGGAGAGAAGTCCCTTCCTCATGGACAGCCAGTGCCTCGGGCACAGAGGGCGATGTCTCCCATAATCAGCTGACAGCTGAGCAGGCGCCCTGCTGTCTCTGGGCCCAGGCCAAGTGGGCTCCTGCCTCGGATCCTCCTCATTCTCACAACTTTGGTCCATCCTCCCGGAGACATCTCTGCACACCCCCACCCCCCCACCCACCCATGCAGGGTGTGTCCCATGGATCTTGGCCACTTTCTGGGACCATCCCCAGAACTTGCTCTGCCCTGTGGGCCCCAATGCAGACGTAGGGGCCTTTTCTGGTGCTTTTGTTTCTGTATACAATCTTGCTTCTGGGTGAAAGCTACCAGCTCTGTCGTGTAACTGGCAGGTACTGGGACAAAGCCACAAGCAAGCCTGGATGTGGTCCCTGTCAGGGACAGACCCTTGCTTAATGTCGAGGGGAGGTTGGATGACCCTCACACCAGGAATGGCCACTGATGCATCAGAAAGTTAGGGCCTCCAGGGAAGGACACGCTTCGGGAACACGTTACACAACAGTCCACTATAGACCTACAGAAGCCCCAGACTCCATGTGACTGAGCCACGCAGGGATAGAAACGAGCTGGATCCTCTAAGTTCATACCCACCATGTCTCTGTGAGGACAAACAGCCCCACAGCCATGTCTGTAGAGTTCAGGCTCACCCTCAGAGACAGAAGCTGGCTTTCTGTGTAGATGCCAGGGCACAGGTGTGTTGCCTCACCCCACAGGGTCCATGTTTCCAATACTCCTGGACAGAGTACATCCTCTTCCACAGCTGCAGTGGCTTAAGAAATGAATTTAGCAGCTTAGCTGTAATCCCAAGCCTCCCACCTTCTCGGCAATAGGTGTTTGGGGTGACATACCCCTGCCCAGCACTTCTCCACAGCATGCTGACCCACCCAGCCCTGGACTCACGGCTTTCAATGTCTGAGGGTCTCAGCAAATCAAAGAGAGAGATGCTGGCATTATTCCAGGTACAGCCAGTGGATGCACACATCACCTTCCCCTCCCCCAGCCTTACACCTGAGCAAGGCTAATTACAATGTACACACGACTCACCGGGATTTATTGGAAGGGGATCTGCTCTCCGTTAATTTACCATCCTTGCTCATCAGGGACATTTCCTGGGCTCTTGCAGACAGAGAGATTTCCTGCAAAGAGCAGCCTTGACCCCTGCGAGACAGTGTCTCCCAAGTGAGACTCCTAAATGGAGTAATTAGCACTGAAAATCACAAACTCCCACCCACTGCACTGAGTGGAAACAGAAACACCTGCTCTGGGGCATCTTCACACACTGATGAGACAAATCCAGCTCTTCACACCCCTAACCTTCCGCTGTGCGGCACCCCCGCTCCCAGCACTGGAGACGCGAACTTGGCACGTTTGTCTCCACTTGATAAATGAGCTGTCCATCCAGACTTCTGATTGTTTGACCTTTGTTCAGCTAAAAGCCCAGGGCTTCTGGTGTTAAGTGGATGCCACCGCAGGATAAAATTGATCGGCTTCTGCAACAGGACTGAGGACCGTACTGAGGTTCGGGCACAGCAGAAGGCAAGCTTTAGGGCTGTCTCTGAGCCCCTGCTCTTTGAAGGACATCAGTGCCTGGCACCCACAGAGACAAGACCACCCTGGAGGACCAGCAGGGAGGGTGGGGCATGGCTCCTTGGTCAGGCATGCAGCTGGCTAGGCTTTCCAGACAGCCCCAGGGACACACCCCACACATTAGGTTCATCTTCCCAGGCTATTTTTAAAGCCTGATAATGAGAAATAAATTTATTTTCCTTACAAGGGCCGTTTGTCTTCCACATGCTGCTAACAGCTGTTTGACATTTATTCACTATCTGCTGAAACTCCTAATTAATCTAGGCTTTCTTTTTAAACAGGAAAAAAAAGAGAAATGGAATGGATTTAATTGTCATCCGGCAGCAGGAAGTGAAGCCCAGAGCATGCAGGGTGTGTCCCATGGATCTTGGCCACTTTCTGGGACCATCCCCAGAACTTGCTCTGCCCTGTGGGCCCCAATGCAGACGTAGGGGCCTTTTCTGGTGCTTTTGTTTCTGTATACAATCTTGCTTCTGGGTGAAAGCTACCAGCTCTGTCGTGTAACTGGCAGGTACTGGGACAAAGCCACAAGCAAGCCTGGATGTGGTCCCTGTCAGGGACAGACCCTTGCTTAATGTCGAGGGGAGGTTGGATGACCCTCACACCAGGAATGGCCACTGATGCATCAGAAAGTTAGGGCCTCCAGGGAAGGACACGCTTCGGGAACACGTTACACAACAGTCCACTATAGACCTACAGAAGCCCCAGACTCCATGTGACTGAGCCACGCAGGGATAGAAACGAGCTGGATCCTCTAAGTTCATACCCACCATGTCTCTGTGAGGACAAACAGCCCCACAGCCATGTCTGTAGAGTTCAGGCTCACCCTCAGAGACAGAAGCTGGCTTTCTGTGTAGATGCCAGGGCACAGGTGTGTTGCCTCACCCCACAGGGTCCATGTTTCCAATACTCCTGGACAGAGTACATCCTCTTCCACAGCTGCAGTGGCTTAAGAAATGAATTTAGCAGCTTAGCTGTAATCCCAAGCCTCCCACCTTCTCGGCAATAGGTGTTTGGGGTGACATACCCCTGCCCAGCACTTCTCCACAGCATGCTGACCCACCCAGCCCTGGACTCACGGCTTTCAATGTCTGAGGGTCTCAGCAAATCAAAGAGAGAGATGCTGGCATTATTCCAGGTACAGCCAGTGGATGCACACATCACCTTCCCCTCCCCCAGCCTTACACCTGAGCAAGGCTAATTACAATGTACACACGACTCACCGGGATTTATTGGAAGGGGATCTGCTCTCCGTTAATTTACCATCCTTGCTCATCAGGGACATTTCCTGGGCTCTTGCAGACAGAGAGATTTCCTGCAAAGAGCAGCCTTGACCCCTGCGAGACAGTGTCTCCCAAGTGAGACTCCTAAATGGAGTAATTAGCACTGAAAATCACAAACTCCCACCCACTGCACTGAGTGGAAACAGAAACACCTGCTCTGGGGCATCTTCACACACTGATGAGACAAATCCAGCTCTTCACACCCCTAACCTTCCGCTGTGCGGCCCCCCGCTCCCAGCACTGGAGACACGAACTTGGCACGTTTGTCTCCACTTGATAAATGAGCTGTCCATCCAGACTTCTGATTGTTTGACCTTTGTTCAGCTAAAAGCCCAGGGCTTCTGGTGTTAAGTGGATGCCACCGCAGGATAAAATTGATCCTAGAATCAGGATCCTTGGCGGCGGCGTAGATAATACGATGGGAAATGTGCTTGGAAGGTTCAGCTCAAGGATGAGTCAAACAAAGCCCAGGGCTAGCTGCCATCATCCCCACTGACTTTCTGTAGGACAGGACCACATCACCCACCCCATGAGAATAGCCGGTCCTCAGGGGTCTGCAGCGTTCTGGGGGATACAAAGGGAATGTCCATCCAATTCCATCCCACAAGCCCCACTAGCAAGAAGGAGGCAGGTACCAGCACCTCCACCCCGGGGTGGCTCCACACAAGAACGAGCCTGAATCTGAAAATCTATGCAGCGAAGTAATGAAGAATGTTTGGAACGAACGAGGCTAAGGATGCAGGGCCTGCTGCACCACAACTGAACATGATGCGGAGACACAGTAACCTGACAGGAAGGCGATGTGCCTGGGGACACTGATCACAGATCATAGCCAGAAAAGATGAAAACTCCATCAGACAAAAGCAGTCAGCACGCAGAGGGCCCAGGAGGGTTCAACTTCCACCAGCCCTGGCTGAGAAGAGGAGGTCTGCGGCTTCCCGCAGCAAGGCCATCTCCACCCCTGGGTCTGTCTGTGGGGAAAACAACACAGACTCAGCGTTGAAAGTGCTGATACTAGAGGTCAGGGAGCAGCTGCGAATACAGAGAGGGGGGCGTAGCAGCAGGGGAACCCCAAGAGTGGGATGCAAGTGCTGAGGCGCACCAAGCCGCACCCATAGTCACAGATGTACCACACACAAGCTAGAGATGCCCAGGGGCTAACAAGAGGCTATTTCATGGCATGTCAGAGCCATGGCTGAGGCGGGGGGGGGGGGGGGGGTATAAAAAAGCCACAGAGCCTAAGTGAATCCCATCTCTACCTCACCCTTGGCTGACCCTCAAATTATGTAGGCCCGGGAGGACCTCAGGGCGGTGTATAAAGAAGCCACAGAGCCTAAGTGAATCCCATCTCTACCTCACCCTTGGCTGACCCTCAAATTATGTAGGCCCGGGAGGACCTCAGGAGGCCAGAGTAGAAACTGGAGCAACCACGTGAAGCCATGAAAACAGAGCCAAAGTACAAACGACTGCACAGCACAAGGGGAAAGAACCCTTCAGTGTGGATCCAGCAGAGGAAGGAAAAGCTCTCAGAAAAACACAAAAACTCCAGAGATTCTGTCCTGTCCTTCCTGCAGAATCTGCTCTTTAACAGAGAAGCAAAGGTGGATTTGCAATGAAACAATCAAGAGACCCACAACCAAGAGAAAGAACAGTTAAGATAAATTCAGCCCATCTAAGCCCAAATACTAGATGTTGCAAAAGATATTAAAGCAACTGTTGTAAATATGTTTCAAATAAAGCAGGATATAGGCAGAGGATAAAAGTAAGCTATCATGGCTGAGTGCAGGGAAATAGCCTTGATAAACAGATGAGGAACAATAACAAAATAGAAACACAGAATGTGGAAAAGCTAGAACCGGTAACCAGAGCAGCTGAAATGGAATCTTCCAGAAAAAAATCTCCCTGGGATTTGCAAGTGGCCAAAGAAAAGCATCAAAGACCAGAGGCCAGCCCAGCAGAAAGCACAGGGAGGGAAAGACTGGGGCCCGTGGGGTGGGAGCCAGTGCTGTAACAGGCATCACTGGCGTTCCAGAGAGCAGAGAGAGGCAAGGAGATCCATACGTGATGACCAAGGCTTCCAAAATTTGGTCCAAAATGTTAACTTACAGATGCAAGAAATTCAGTAAACTGCAGGCAAGTTAACTAAGACTAAAACCAACACCAAGCACGTGACGGGCAGAGTTCCAACAGCAAAGACAAAAACATCAACAGACGCCAGAGGAAAATACAGTAACCAAGCAGGGGCAGTGAAAGATGCTTTAAGAGACTCATCCAGAATGAAGGATCCGGAAACGTAACAAGATTGACTGTCAGCAAATTTAACTAGCCACAAATATATAAATGCTAAAACAGTATTTTCATTTTTAGAATCTATCATGACCAAGGTGGGTTTGTCCCAGGAAGTGCAGCACATCATAGCAGACCTACAGTGCAGCTTGATATACTACAGGTGGAGGAGGGAAGTGGTACCATCCCCTCAGCAGACAGGAAAAGGCAGAAAACATGTTCCATAGCCACTAACTAGGAGAACTTTCTAGAAAGAACTCGTGTTAAGCTGATACCTAGTAGCTGATGAAAATTTAAACTGCTTACTCAGAGAAATTTCAGAATTCCCACCAAAGTCAGAAAAAGGCAAAGGTGCAGATTGCCCTGTCATCAGCATTTCCAACAAGAGCTAGCCAGTAAGGGAGGCAAAGGAGTGTGCGCACGCATGTGTGTACGTGTGTGTGCATGTGTGTGTCTGTGCGTGTGTGTGCGCATGTGTGCATGTGTGTGAGAGATTAAATATATAGGATTAAATAAATACTGCTGTTTTTAAGTAATTTAATTATCCATATGCACAATTCAAATTATTCAAAGTACTGTACAAATTAATAGAAATGATAGCCTTGGGTGAGGTCATGGGAGGCAGAGAGCCCACAGCAGCACAGCCAGAGGCAGAGTGGGCACTGCAGCCCAGGGGAGTTCGTAGGGAACAGGACTGGACACATCTACCTCCTCACAGACTGTAGCAAAAAGGTGGGTCCCAACCTCCTTTATACACAATGTACGGTGTATAAAAACTTTGATAAAAGAATGTATTTGGGGGGCTGGAGAGATTGCTCAGCAGTTAGGAGCATTAGCTGTTCTTGCAAGGAACACAGGTTCAGTTCCCACACCCACATGGCCGCTAACAACCATCCTTAACTCCAGTTCCAGGGGGATCTGACACCTTCTTCTGGCCTCCCTGATGGGCAATGCATGCACAAGTGCACTTAACATGCATGCAGGCAAAGCATCATAAAATAAAAATAAGTTTTTAAATTTCAGTGTATTTTGGTTCATGGGATGAGGAAATTTTTATTTAAAACAACGGACAGAAAATAAAAGACAATAACATTTAATAGCTATAATTATACCTGTATTTGAACATTTCTTTCAGTCACACCATTGGCTTTAAAAAACAAGCGATTTATGGGGAGAAATTTTGCAATACACACAACATAGAAAGGACTTGCAGACCAGTATGTGTCCTCAAAAAATAAATAAATAAGTAAAAGGAAAACGGCCCTAAAACCTGGTCCCACGAACAAAAGGAAAATCACAATGGAAGGCAGCACAATAGCTAAAACAAACATCATAAAAAGAAGGGCTCATCCAGTCTGTGAGGCTGAAAATCCAAATTAAATCACAAGACATGCAGAGTGTGGGAAACTCACAGTGCCACAGCGGGAGGAAGAGGGAGTGTGCAGGCCTGGCAACCCGCCATGTGTCTGTTTGGGGGAGACGCATGGCCAAACACTGAAGTGGCCATAGGAAATATGCTCAGACAACTGTCTGGGAACCCTGCCTCCCACACAGATACCCTGCAGCCTTCAGGGCAAGGCAGAGTCCATGGGCCAACAGCAGGAAGACCATGTGGGAAACGCAGACCCTGCCCCTCGCCAGCCCTGCTCCATCGGAACCTGCATTTTTAAAATTTATTCCATTATTTATGTACATGTGTGTGTTGGGGGCTATGTGTATGTGTTCTTGCATGCAGGAGCCCTCAGAGGCCAGAAGAGGACATCAGATCCCCAGGAGCTGGACTTATAAGCAGTTGTGAGCCACCCGACATGGGTGCTGAGAACCCAACTCAGGTCCTCTAGAAGAGCAGCAGGTGCTCTTAACTACAGAGCTCTCCGGCCCCGAATCTGTTTGTAAGGGGATCTGCAGACACTCATGTGTGACAACCAAGGGCCTAACCACCGAGACCGTATAGGTGAGTTCTGTGAGACTGATGCTCCAACCATATTTGCAACTGAGAAGCACAGTGCATCATCCCATATCCTATGAGAAGGGAGCTAAGTTGACGTGTTCATGTTGTGACATGACAAATCAGTTACAATGGACAGTCTAGACCCATATCCAAGGGCTCTGGAGAGTGCAAGAACAGATTGTGCAGCCCACAAGTTACAGAGAGTAAGTCAGCATTCACACAGGGCTGATGGTCAGCACTGACCGTACATGGACAGTGTGGGTGACCCTGAGCTGAGCACCAAAGGCCTCTAGAAACAGAAGAGGAAATAGAAATGGGGAGGGAATGTCTGAACACTTGTTTCTTAACAGGTGTTAGGGAAGAGCCGCGGTAAACACATCCTGTGTCCGTTTAACCAGCTATACCTCTCTGGATTTTCATTTTTTTCAATTAATAATGAATCAAGACAAGGTACAATAGCAATTGCACAGGGTTTCTTCTATCATTAACACCAAGCCTATTGGCTCAAAGCCTCAGGAAGTTCTGGGAGGGTCAAGCCCTTGAATGCCATTTCCAAGACAGCATATCCCAGCACTAAGTACGTTTCCTGAAAACAAAATTAGTGGTCCCTCTGTGCAAAGGTATTCGTTAAGTGGATGAACTGGACAAATAAAATATCCAAAAATACAGACATTTGGCTAAACTAGGGTGGTGGTAATTAACACTTGCCAAGTCAACAATTGTATGGAAGAATATACCTGAATTTCAGCCTGGTACATCTTCCTAGCCTCAGCTGGGGACCTCTGCAGGGCCTCCTGTGCATCCTGGATACAGGAAGCCCACCTGCTCTTCCTCCAGGTGGTTGGGAAGCCAGAAGGGATGTTAGCAGGTAGAGACTGAATCGGGGAGCCCACCCGCACCCGTATCTGTTCACAGGCATTTCCTGTGGTGAATCGATGTGCACCCTCCAGGGAAGATCCAGACTACTATGAGCCCTGGGGTCACAGTGACACAGGAGCACAGGCTGGATTCCTTAAGGAAGTAGAGGCTCGCCCTTCTAACATGAAGGCTGAAAGCCCGAACTGGAAATATGGGCAGAGCCATGCCCATCTGTGTACTCTGGGAGGACCCTCTTTGTCCTGTGGCTCCATCTCCATGCGGCCCCCTCCCTGTGCCCTAGACCCCTCATTCCTCTTTACATAAAGACAAGCATTGGATTTAGAGTCCCCTAATCCACAGTGATCTCATCTCAAGACCCTTAGATTGATGAGATCTGCAGCTATTTTCAATGCTGTCACATTCGCAGGTACCAAGCTCAAGACTGCAATGGGTCCTCAGGAAGACACAGTGTAACCTTCCATACAAGCATTTCCAGACTCCTGGCTGCAGGACAGGGGCATGTTGGCAAAGTGCTGCCAAGCCCGCAGCAGCATGATAAGGTCATTTTTAATCTACAGGTAGGAGAAAATTGCCAAGTCAGCACCAGTGCTCATTAGGAACCTCGGGTCCCAGGAAGAGCCCAGGCAGGATAAACGAGCAGACACCCTTATCCCAGCCAGCTTAATTTAAAACCCCGGAGCAGAAAGTGACAGAAACCATTGCTGCCATCCGGTGAGAATGCTGAGCTGAGGCTCTTTGCATTCACGTGGGAGCTTTAAGTAGGAGCAAGAAAAGCAATCTCACTTAATTAGACCCTGTGACAAAGGACCATCAGAGCCTCTTCCTTGACCCTGGGGATGTGGAGTGGTAGCTGGGCCCCTTCAGTTGAACATCTTGAAGCTCCCCAGGCCAGCACCACAGACAGTGCCTAGCAGCTCCTCCAGGGACACTGGAGTCAGAACTCCAGGCAAAGGGCTCCTTGGGTTACAACAGGTAGACTGTGGAATAACAGCGGAGACACCAGAGCTGCCCTCAGATGACCCTGCATAGTGGTCTCAGTGGCTGTGGACACAAAGGGTCCTTCCAACTCACCCGGACAGCCAGAAGGAGCTGAGTCCACAGCCCACCCATAGAACGAGAGGCTCCAATGACTAGGCACTCGGCCTTGGACCCCATATGTCCATGCCCCTCTCTGTCAACTGTCCACATTCTCAGCTACTGAGACGCTGGGATGATGAAGCAAGGTTCTCACTAGCTGCCTGCCCCGGATGTGCATACAGCCTAGGACGATTAAGTCAAAGACTCTCTGGGACAGCAGGAAGGGGTGGGGTCATGGGGGACTATCACCTTTGGAGTTAAGTGGAAATCAGAGCATTCTAGGCCTTTTTAGAAACCCTGGCTCCCCAAGGGTAGGTGGTGGGATGACACTGAGCCATGCCCTCCCCAGCCAGTGGACCTGGGACTACTTCCTCACAGTGAAGCCCTAGGCCAGGTCTGGGCTCCAGTGCCAAAGCAGGCTTTCCCCCAGATCACTAATTCCTGCTCAGAGCAGCTCAGAACTTGGGCCTCAAAAGAAACACATTATCCAACCCCCCAGTGTCAGGGGAGCCCCCTTACTGACTCACTTCACATTTTATGTTGGAAGCAGGTGACATGGGTAACATTTGCATGGATGACCCCCCAGCAGGCATTGTTTGGGGAAGTGGTGGGAATTCTTGGAGACCTGAGCTTGGACACAGAGACAGAACTCTCTGGACTCAGCATTGCTCAACCTGGATAAGCCAGTGTCTAACAGACAAAAGAACTCTCTTCCTCTGAACTTGGCATTGCTTAGGCTGGACAAGCCAATGCCCACCAGCTCCAAGGCTGGCCCAACCCTCCAAGCTACCCTAGGGTCAAGGCCAGCCCAGGGACCCCACCCACGGCATGGCCCAGGTGTGACCACTAACCAGTTGGACACCTTGTGCTCCAGGTAGATGCAATGACAGAAAAGATCATCACTGTGAACTTAGAATCTGCCTACCAGCTTGCCAACCTGGAGCTGCTACTCAACCTGCTGTAGGTGCCTGGTCGCAGCCAGGGCTGGGACTTTAGAGTGTCCTAAGCCTGAGTGCCAACACTACAGATCACTAAGAGGCTGTGTTGAATAAAACTGACTCAAAGACAGCTGTGTCATCAAATGCCCATCCCAGCATGGGTGACGGTTCATGAAAGCTGGAAGCCTGGGGCTCGCTGCACAGCTTGCAGGCAGCTGGACAGATTGGAGAGTATCTTTTCCGGGCAGCTGCGCTGATCTGAGCTTCTTCTGGACAGTTCCACTGGTCTGAGAACATCTCTCAGCAGTCCTCAGGTCCATATGTGCTTGGGGAGGGAGGGGCCAGCAAATCTGACCAGTTTCAGGAACGCCTGAAGCTGTTGAGTTGTTTACTTCCCTTAGAACATCCTTCTGTTTTACCTCAGAGGAGATTGCTACACCACAGTATTGTACATCAATTAAAATTTAAAATTAAATGTGAGTGTGTCTTGTTGGGGCTTCCATATTTGAATCTCCTGGAAATCAGAAGTAAAAGATCTGAGCAGAACCTTCAGGAAACGCTAAACAAGAAATTAAATTACAGAGCTGGGGAGATGGCTCAGTCAGCAAAGTCCTCACAAGCTGAGGACCTGAGTTCTATCCACAGCACCTACATCTTTAGAAATCCAGATGTGCCAGAGTGCACTGGGGAGGCAGAGTTGGGAGGCTCTTGGAGTTCACTGGTCTGACGTAGGTGAACCGGCGAGCTCTAAGTTCAGTGACTCTGTCTCAAAAAATATGGTGAGTAGTAATTGAAGATGATGCCCAAAATGAATCCAGGGCCTCTACACACACACACACACACACACACACACACACACACACACACACCGATTGGCTGGTTCCTCCAATGGGCGGGGCCTAGCCCTAGCGGGAAGGAGGAAGGGAAGCCGGGAGCCGCAGGTAGAGCGTGATGGTGTAGGAAACTCGCAGCCAGCACAGCAACTCAAAGACAGAATGGACTGACTCCTTGTGGACCTGGGGTGAGATCACTGGCCCCAGAGACGTGAGCTGGCCCAGGGCTATGGGCATGGCACAGTCTGATAAGGCGGGCTCTGAGTCAGTGGCGCAGGGCTAGACACTGGGTCTCATTCCTTTGTAAGTTAATAAACTCACATAAAATATATGGTTTGTCTGGTCGTGCAGAAGACCCAGAGAGAATTTGGGCCACACGCATGCACGCACGCACACACACGGAAAAGAAAGAAATGAACAGTTTCAGAACAGAGGTGAGAAGACACAAAAGCACCCTGATGCCTATGAAATGAGCAATTAACATGTGGCAGTAATGTGTACAGAAAATTAAAGTGTGCTATGGGATATATTTTAATTGTATCAGTTTTATTTATATTCAAACAAGCCTCTGGGGTTTTGGGGGGTTTTTTTTGGTTTTTTGTTGTTTTTTTTTTGTCTTTTTGAAACAGAGTCTCCCTGTAGCCCCAGCTGGCCTGGAACTCTCTATGTAGACCAGGCTGGCCTTGAACTCACAGAGATCCACCTGCCTCTGCCTGGGATTAAAGGCATGCACCACCACGCCCAGCTACAGGCCTCATTTCTTTTACTTGGCTGAGGCAGTTTCCCAGGTCTTGACAGTCAAGCAGTCAAAGGAAGAAAGTGAGATTGGAAACAGAGCTAGAGGGATGGTAGCCTCCAAAAGTCAAAAGTTGCCACAGAACTATGCAGGATGTTGGAGGAGAAAAGGCATTAATGCTCTTACCCAGTGCTGAGCCTGCATTCTGCAATTCTGACATACAAGGCAAGATGTGCGATAATGGCACAATTACACATGGGGTAACCAAACCCACTCTTGATTGGATTTGAGACCTGTTCCACAGAAGGGAATTCATGCCTGGAACTGTAAACATAGTCAAACCCATGGCTGGGGAAGTGGCAAGCCCTGGAGGGGAGCCTATTGATATTGTTTTGCTAATTGGTCATGTCAAACTCCCTTCTAAGTAGTTACATCTATATCCATAGATTTGGGCTGCTCTCAACCTTGGTCAGAGAAGCTTCTTGGTGCAGTGGGTGGTGGTTAATGCGGAAAACTGATCACTGTTCAAAGTGCTGAGAATGAGAGACTCATAGTGCTCATACAGACAGGACGCTTGTACCAACCCTCTCCCACCGCCAAGGTTCAGGGAACACCGGAGAACAGAAGGTGGGAAGAATGTAAGGGCCGGAGGATGGGGAGGAGTGCTGTGACGTGCTGGCCTCTGGACATCACGTGCCTGTTGCCACTGCAGCTGTGGTTATCAACACAAGATCTGCACAAGATCAAGCCAATCAAGTTTTGATAATGGAGGGGGCTCCCAAGACCCCACCCTTAACTAAGGAGCTACAGAAAGTTGATGGCTGCTGGAGGAGGGAGAGTCACTTTCCTTTGGGGAGATGGCTTACAGGCAGGTTACTCCTGTCCAGGTGGATGACCCCACATCCATGTGTATGTGGAAATCATTAATTGGACTCAATGGACTGTTAAAAAAAAAGAAGGTGATATGAAGTTGGGAGGGACACATGTTAGGATGGAACAGGGAGAATTGAGGGGAGGGAGTGGGGAGTGTGATCATCATACATTATATACATGTATGAAATTTTCAAAGAATACATTTTTTTGGTCTTTTTGAGACAGTGTCTCTCTGTAGCCCCAGCTGTCCTGGAACTCACTATGTAGACCAGGCTGGCCTTGAACTCACAGAGATCCACTTGCCTCTGCCTCCCGAGTGCTGGGATTAAAGGCATACGCCACCACGCCCAGCAGAATACATATTTTTTTTAAGTTATCATGGAATCCTGCAATGCTGGGTGAATGTCCATGCTCTAAGAAGTAGAAGCAGACGTCCAAGTAGGTGTAGTAGCTAAAGCCAGAGCTACAATATGGGCACCCCACGCTATGGACACGCCACGTACCACAGACATGCCCCGTGCCATGGACACACGGCTGCCCCCTCTGCAGCCTCACTTCCCAGGGTGACCCTCCTGATACACCTGATCTTGTCCCTCTGGAGCAAATCCAGGCCAGATGCCCCGTCCGTCCCCCAGGTCTAGGTCTCCATCTCCAAAAGAGGACGCTAGTTGACAACCCCTTCCTGGTCCCTCCACCAATGTATCCAGGGAAGAACTGTCTCTTGTCATCACACACATCTGCTCTTAGTGCCTTATGAAAAAGCATCTAACCTCCAGATGGCAATCTCTGGGCCACAGAGAGGCACCGTCAGCGGTCCACAGAGGATGGAACCCATCATCGAGTTTGCTGTTTGAGGTGGCTTCGTCCTGAGGCCCATTTGCAGCATTAAGATGTTCTGGTCAGATCAGAACCTTTTCAGCTGCAAGCTGTTGCTGGGCCAGGCTGCCCGGCAGCTGCCACGTCTGATTAAACCATGATGTATTGAGCCTGACGTGGCAGCACCAGCCTGTTAGCGCTGGTGATGAGGAACCCAGTGATCCAGAAAGAAGGATGGCCGGGTACACTGCTCTTTCTACAACACTCCTCTGCAGACAGGGAGTGCGAGTTGCCTGCATCTTTGCTGGATGTGAATATTATGTTAAAATTAGCAGTCATGAGGGAAGAGGTCCAGGCAGAGCCCTGTCCTGTGGCGCCCTCTTTGTTCTGCCTCTGGGGCATTCTTGTTATTTTAGTGGTAGAAAGGACTGCTGGTGCTAACAAGACAGAAGGAGCAGGAAGGCACAGGTCTCTGGCTCCAGTATGGTGTCACACCAGCTCAGTATCAAGCAGAGGACATCCAGGAGCCTTCAGTACCCCTTCCTCTACTCTATGGCAAACATCCAGCCCGCAGGGTAGGCAGCCCAGAAAGAGCTCAGAAAGAGCCCCAGGTGCTCCTTCTCCATCTGACAGCTGCTCCCTGCTTGTCCACCTGCCTCCCACCTTCAAAGGTTACAGAGAAATTGATGGATGACAGCCCCCAGCATGCACCCCTGGGGCAGCCCAGCCCACACCGCATCACACAGGAGCTGGGCAGGACTAAAGGATCCAAAGGGCCTGGGTCAGCCAACAGGACTAGGCTGTGCCCAGAGTCCCAAAGGTAGGAAGGTGAAGCTGGGGCAGTGTCACTGCAGGAAGTGCTGAGCTCTGACAGTCCCTAACCTGAGCAACAGGGGCCAAACAAGGAAATGAGCGAGACCAGAGGGAGGAGCCGAGCCAGAGCCCCACACTGCTAGTATAATTTCTGCGGCTGTGATAAAATATCCAGACAAAAAGGAACTTAGAGAACTGAAGGCGTGCGTACTTACCTACCAGCTTGGACTGTGTGACTTCTCCACTCTCGTAATTTTTAAATTTTATTTTATGTGTGTGTTTTGTCTGCATGTATATAAATATGCCCACAGAGGTCAAAGAGGGCATCAGAACTCAGGAACTGGAGTTATGGATGGTTGTTAGCAGTCATGTGTGGCTGGGAACTGCACTTGGGGCCTCTGCAAGAGCAGCCAGTGCTCTTAATCATGGAGTCATCTCTCCAGCCCTGATTTCTCCACTATTACACAGTTCAGCTCCCTCCCCCATCACCTAGGAAATGGTGTCACCCACAGTGGGATGGGTTTCCCACCTCAATTAATGAAGACTATCCCCACAGACATTCCCACAGGCCAACCTGACAGACAACCTCTCACTGAATTCTAGGTTGGGTCAAGTTGACAATCGAAGCTGATCATCACACACACCCTGTCCCTTCCTGTTTTGATGAGTTACATCATGGTGGAAGGATATAAAATGCAGCTTTGTGTTGGCCAGGAAGCAGAGAGCTAGAAAGTAGATGATGACCAGGTATTTCTTTCCAGATCATGCCCACAGTGACCTACCTGCTCCAGCTGGGTCTCACCTCCCGATAAGGGCATCGAACTGAAATTTTCTCAGTGGATTAAGCCATTAGGATAGAGATTCTGTGATCCCATCACATCTCAATGTTGGATCCACCAGCTGGGGACTTATTCAACACATGGCCCTTCACATTCAAACACAGAGGGAGAGAGGAAGGAGAAGGGAAGAAGGAGATGAGAGAGAGAGAGAGAGAGAGAGAGAGAGAGAGAGAGAGGAGAGGAGAGAGAGTGAGATAACCATTGGTCTGTACCCAAGAGCCATCCACCTGAACCCACTGGAGCTGTCCCCACCTCCACATCCCGGGGATCTGGCATGAGCTGCTGCCACCCTCCAGGAAAAAGATGCACTCACCCCAGGCCTGAGGACAAGGCAGACCAGCTGCAAAACAGAACACGGCACCCCCCACTCTGGCTCTTACATTGAGTCCCCTTCCTCAATGTTCAATGGGGGAGGGAGGCAGACCAGAGCAGTCAGTAAACATTGTCTACATATATAAAAATACCAAATAAAGATAAAATGAACAACAAAAAGCAGACGAGACCACGAGGCACGAGAAAAGTCAGTGTAGACAGAGGGAATAAGCAGACCTCGGTCTCCAGTGTTAGAACAGATTTTGAAGTATCATATGATGTAAGGTATTTGGTTATGAAATATATGCTACAGTATGGAAAAGTGGTAAAAAAAGGAACAGAACCAATTTGAAAAGCGTTCAAGTAGACTCTCTGGAGCTGAAATCCGGCTGCACAGAGGAGCAGGAGGCTAGAGAGGCAGGGCCTGTGGTGTGGAGGCAGAACAGCCAAACCTCGGGTGCTAACCAGAGCCTCCGGGGAGGAGGAAGAGAAATGCCGACAGAGCCCAGTCCAGGGTATTTCCACCCGCACAGACCTGAAATGGGATGAATAGAGTGGCCACCAATCCCACAACAGCAAGACAACACAGACCCAGGCCATGGCACCAGTTGGGATAACCACTGGCCTCACAGAGCCCTCAGCAGCTGAACAGGAGCCTGGACCCTGTGGACAAACTCATGAAGACACCTGTAATCCTCCACCTGAAGCCAGGACACCTTCCAGAATGGAAAGAAAAAGCAATCCCAGGACCAGCTAGGACTGAGGGATCGCCACTGTGGCTCCGACAGGACCTCGCGGGAACCCGAGAAGAGGAGATAGAGAAACTAAACAGCACGAAGGTCAGAAGCAAAAAGCCAGAGACAGTGAAAGTGACACAGGCCGGCCTGGGAAACAGCCTGGCCAGCAGAGACACAGCAACATAACCTAAGGAGAGGCTTCCTGAAGAGTCTGCCGAGGAAGCTAGGGAACGGCTGGGAATCCAGCTCCACAGCGAAACACATGGCCATCAGGTACAAGACACTGGGTTCCCTCGCAGCATCTCAAAGAAGAGGGATAAAGAGGAGGGAGGG
>NW_008339924.1:771173-772877 GCF_000622305.1 Nannospalax galili
GATGTCACAGACATGGAAAATGCCCGGGGAGGAAAACAATGGCGGGCTCTGGTCTCCACCAGCCCCTCACCACACAGTAGATGCCTGCCTAGAACTGGGGGGAAAGGATTAAAAAGAAAAAGGAAAAACCTGTCTATTCATAGATGATAAGATCAAATTATCTATAGATAAAGTGCAGGAATTAATAAGAGAGTTAAGCAAGACTGCAGAAGACAAAATCAATACAACAAAATCAATTCATTCTACATAAGCCGCTACAAAATGACCGTTCTAAAAGATACCACTTACAATAACATTTTAACATAGATGAGATTTAGAAGTACATCTACTTGAGGCGGCTAGATGACCCCAGACAGTTTTCTGAAACTTTCTGAGAAGCATTATCGAGCACCAACACAGGAGAAATATCCTTACTCTCCTCTGGCCAATCTGCAAGGCTCATTTCTGTGTAACCTGCTGATCTGAGCGTTCATTAAGGACGGCTGGGTTCCCGCATCACAACAGAGCAGGACAGTCCACTGTCTGCTGCAGATGGGCAAGCAGATACAGGGAAGAGCATGACGTGGCCAGGACAGAATGACTCTGCAGATGTCCAGAGTGTGGCCGCAAGAAGAGGGCTGACGGGCCCCAGCGCTGGCCACATCCCAGACCCCGCTCACCTCCCCGCGCATGTGAGGTGGTAAATGCTTTGGGGTCTGGAAACCACAGGGGCGGCATGGCCTCAGTCACTGGGCTCTGACTGCTTGCAAACGCCATGTGGCGAGGGCAGGACGCTGCATCCTGCTGTGGAGACCTCACTGACAAGCATGGGCTACCACGTTGCAAAGCCATTCTTATGAATTATCATCCTAAATGTCAAAGATGAAACCCTCAGCAAGTCTATCCAAGGAATGACACAGACATAAACAAGGGGGAACCTTCCCCACAAGAGAAAACCATGGATGACTCCAACCTCAAAGAAAGTGAGACTTACACTAACGCAGACATTCTAGAAGGAAAGAAAACCACCGTCCACAGCCAGGAGGAGCCTCACAAATCAATGTTTCAACAACAACAAAAAGGGACCAAAACACAATAGGAAACAGATTAAGAGAAGTTGCATCATGGGGAGGTCTGAAGGGACAGTGTCACAGAGCAGGGGAACGAAGCCGTGTCACTACCCTCAGGGCCGTCCGCATCATGCCAGGCTGTAAACCCATGAACAGTCAGCTGTCAGCCACACTTCTTCACAGCCAAGGGTCAGAAAGGAGGACGCAAGAAGAGGTGGCATCATGGACAGCCACACCCATGAGCCATGCATGGAGCCATCCACCTCCACCACCTCCCATTAAGGACGGCTGGGTTCCCGCATCACAACAGAGCAGGACAGTCCACTGTCTGCTGCAGATGGGCAAGCAGATACAGGGAAGAGCATGACGTGGCCAGGACAGAATGACTCTGCAGATGTCTAGAGTGTGGCCGCAAGAAGAGTGCTGACAGGCCCCAGCGCTGGCCACATCCCAGACCCCGCTCACCTCCCTGCACATGTGAGGTGGTAAATGCTTTGGGGTCTGGAAACCATAGGGGCGGCATGGCCTCAGTCACTGGGCTCTGACTGCTTGCAAACGCCATGTGGCGAGGGCAGGACGCTGCATCCTGCTGTGGAGACCTCACTGACAAGCATGGGCTACCACATTGCAAAGCCATTCTTATGAATTATCATCC
>NW_008339924.1:773755-794629 GCF_000622305.1 Nannospalax galili
CCAGCAGAGCCTCAGAATGTAGGAAAGGTGTTCAGGAACAGGACTGCCAGCCTGGGTACTAGAAGTCAACGCACAGGGAGACCAGAGAGTTGGTTTTCATGTTTTGTGTGTGTAAGTAATTTGCCTGCATGTAAGTACATTGTGTGTGTGTAATGCCCACTCCACCACCTCCACCACCTCCACCTCCAGGAACAGGACTGCCAGCCTGGGTACTGGAAGTCAACGCACAGGGAGACCAGAGAGTTGGTTTTCATGTTTTGTTTGTGTAAGTAATTTGCCTGCATGTAAGTACATTGTGTGTGTGTAATGCCCACAGAGAGGGTGCCAGATCCCCTGGAACGGCAGTAATGGACAGTTATTAACTCCCATGTGGGTACTAGGAACTGAACCCATGTCCTCTCCAAGAGCAGCCAGTGCTCCTTACCACTGAGCCTTCTCCCCAGCCCCGAGACCAGAGAGTCGGACGGTTGCTATTTGATCCCCTTCTCATTACTGTAACATCATTTGCCATATCATGGGAAAGCTGTCTGAAGCGTCAGTAAATCCATGCGGCCCAAGCGTTTAACGACATGAAGTTATGGAAAGTGCATGACAAGGCGGGAAGCCAGCAGGACGCTCTCCATGTCCCTTCCAGAGACAAGCCACTCAGACTTGAGGACAGCTGCTCTCAGGTACACATCTGTGTGTTCATGTTTGTGTGCACAAGCACATATGTGTGCAGTTACACATGCATGTGAGCCAGCCAACAACCTCAGGGATCATTTCTCAGGAGGTCCATCTTGCTTTTTGAGGTAGAGTCTCTCACTGGCCTGGAACTCATCAACTAGGCTAGACTGGCTGGCCAGTGAACGCCAGGGCGCTCCTGTCTCCACCTCTGCAGCTCTGGGATTCAAAGCGCACGCCATCATACCCAGCTTTTTTACTCAGCTTCTGGGGATCAAACTTGGGCCCTGGTACTTGCAAGGCAAACACTTCTCCAGCTAAGCCATTTCTGCAGCCCTGGGTGCTTCTCAAAGCCTTCGTAAACACATCACCCCTCCCAAAATGCCCCACTGTGGAGATGATGAGACCGCAGGTGTTGAGAGCTGACAGCCTCGGGCATTCTGGCATGACAGAGATGCCCCTGCGATCGGCAGCCTGGGCAGGTGGAAGAACAAGGGGCAGGCTGTCAGTTCTCAGTCTTTCACTTTCTGATCATTAGCTGGACAGGAAATCAAGGGGCGTCGTGATGGGAACTCACGGCAGGAAGCGAGCCCATCCTGTGCCCAGCGGCTCATCTTGGACCCAGAGCAAAATCTTTTGGCAGCACTGCTGGTTAACACTCTCCACTACTCACTCTGAAGTCTTGGTGCTCTGTGTTTCTCTGAGTGGATTACCGCCTGTGTGTGAAGTGGGGCTCAGGGCTCAAATGTGAACTCAGAAGAGATAAGTGAGGACACTTTTCCTGAACTACCGATTTTCCTACTTATGTGTGGTGGTTGCAGTGTTTAAAGGTGAGCCCCTCACCACAAACCGAAGCTGCAGCTCAGCTGGTAGAACGTCTGCCTGGCATGCACGAAGCTCTGGGCTCAATCCTCAGCATTACTTGTACCAGACGTGATGGCACACACCTGTCAGATCAGCACCTGGGAGATAGCAGCAAGAAGATCAGAAGTTCAAGATCATCCTCCACTACCTAGGGAGTTTGGGGACAGCCTAAGTATATGAGACCCTCTCTCAAAAAAGGAGCCTCAAGGGGCTGGAGAGGTGGCTCAGTGGTTAAGAACACTGGCTGCTCCTGCGGAGGACCCAGGTTTGGTTCCCAACACCCACGTGGCAGCTAACAAATTGTCCCTAACTCCAGTTTCCGGGGATCTGTTGCTCTGTTCTGGCTTCTGCGGGCATTACATACATGTGGTGCACTCACATACATGCAGGTAAAACACTCATACACACAAAATAAAAATAAATAATAATAAAATTTACCCAAAAAAGAACTCCCTAAAGGCTTTTGGGCATGCATATGATCGTGCACCTGGGGGACTGGCTTCTGCAGAGGAAACTACGTGGGTGCTAGGCTGGCATTATGTTTGGAATCTGAAACTCCCCCAACAGGCTTGAGTTTTGAATGTCTGGTGAGCCTATGCTGGAGGTTGTGGTACCTTAGGAGGTGAACCCTAGCTGGAGGAAGGGGGCCACTAAGGGCAGGACTTCAAAGGTTGCCCCCACCTGATTCCTACCTCATTCCTGCTTCCTGATCCACTGTGATGTGATCAGCCTTTGCCATGTGCTCCAGCCATGAACCGAGCTTCTCTTCCACATCTTCCCCACTGCAATGGTCTGAAACCATGAGCCAAAATCTATCTTCCCTCCAGTTGGGTGTTTTGGTCCCAGTGACAGAAAAGTAGCTAATACAGTCAGGAGCCCTTGACAACTTAATGTCTTAAGAAACAGCAAGGTTTGGTCCTCCCAGCTTTCCAGCAACTGCTAGACAAGGAAGGCAGCTCAGTACTCTAAGATAAAGTGTTCATAAGAGACAGAACTCAGTTTACAGAGTCCACTTTCCATAGCACCGAGTGCACACAGTAGGTGCTCAAAAAATGTTTGTGCCATATGAACACATAAACAGCTCAATATACTTCCTTTGGGGCTGAGGGATCAGCACAGCCAGGCAGCCACTAACGTCCTAGCAGGAAGAGCAACAGGCCTCTCCAGTGCTTCAAGCGGTGAATTTGTTTCTAGAAGCTCAGACATGCTCTTGGAAGGTTGCCCCTCACCCACCCGAAGACCTCGCTGAGCCTTCTGGGCCTTCCCTGGCTCCTGTGGATGAAGCATTGACTGGAAGCAGACAAGCCCAAGGCCAATAAGGTAATTCCATGGTGAGACCAGGGGTCAAAGGACACAGAGGCAGGACAGAGTGTGCATATCGTTTTGAATACTCTGGGAACTCTGTCAGAGAGAAGGCATTTCAGACAGGACTCAGAATATGTAAACATTCAATAGAGAGAGTAAAGAGAGAAGACACGTTGTATTTCCTTTGGAGTGCTGGGCACCATCTAACCCTGCTCCCCGTGTCGACACAAAAGCATAACTCTCACCTCAAAGGGGATAAGAGATGGTTTATTCTGGAGCCAAATATGAGTGACCATGGCCCGGGAATACAGATTCCATGTCCCGGCGTGGTAACAGTTACATTACGTTGTTATAGTAACAGAACAAAGAAAAGTCATAAATCAAGACACTTTTCAAATACATTGGTGGATACATTCAGTAGGTGGGTCATAGCAAAGTGGGACCTGGTGATCTGCTAAATTAATACATTTTATTAGTCACAAGAATGTTAATTCAGAAACATGGGTAGATAAGGTGTGGCTATTTATGGGGTTAAAGATGTCCCCAGGTAATTTGTGAATAGGCTCCGGATCTGCAAACATTACAGACTCTCCACAATCTCCGAAGTGCTAATCAGCTGGTGAGCCTTGCAGGAAGTTCAGTCCACAGTACAGGAGTTCTGGGAACTTTCTTTCACACCCGTGAGGAAAATAATTTGTTATTTTCCATTTTTAATATTTTATTTTTATTTCTTATTTTATGTGCATGAGTGTATTGGCTGCATGTGCGTAAGTGCACCTGTGTCACACAATGCCCATGGAGGTCAGAAGAGGGCATTGGATCCCCTGGAACTGGAGTTACAGATAGCTGTTAGCTGCCATGTGGGTGCTGGGAATTGAGCCCAGGTCCTCTGCAAGAGCAGCCAGTGCTCTTAACTGCTGAGCATCTCTCCAGCCCTTATTTTCCATTTTTTGTTTACTCAAAAGCTTAGTTGTGTCCCTGGAACTTGAGACCCAAGTCCTCCTTTCCTATACTTCCTTTGTGCCAATTCTTTTCAAACTAGCCAACCACAAAAGACTGTGAGGTCAGACCCCAGCTAATGGGGAAAAGACACAGTGCTCCTGAATTAGGATAAAAGCACATTGTCTCCCACACTGTCTGTTGCAGCCTGAATGAGGGAGCACACCCTTTTGCAAAAGTAAAAGTTGGCCTGCTGAATTCCTTTCACTTTGTCCTCAGTCTTTGTTCAGTATTGCTAGGATCCTTGGACCCCAGATTTTATTCCATACCTGCCCCAAGTGATAATATCTGTATAGGATTTTTGTCACTCCTTTGCAAATATAGTTTGCAAATATCTTTCAGATGATGGGCAAGCAGAGACTCTGAGGGGATCATGGAACTATCTAACAAGTGACCTCATCTTTCAGATGATGGGCAAGCAGAGACTCTGAGGGGATCATGGAACTATCTGGGGAGAGGCTCCATCAGGCCCGCCACACAGTTACAAATCTATCTTATTGGGTCTGATACACTCTCCTAGGGAGCCTGGAGTGGACTGTCTCTTCAGACACTATTGTGTGCTGACCAGGTGGCAGTCAGGAGAGAGGGTCAAAGCAGAAGAGAGAGAAGCCTGTGAGGAATTCCTGCTGGAGCCGGAATCTCTCACTGGAGTTAAATCCCACAGACTGGACAGGAGGCATCATCCTCTACAGAGACTCCAGGTTGCAGAGGTGAACCTTGTCTGCCACGCCATCATTGTGGTCATCCACATGATCAGATGCACTGGCACAGTGCTGGCCCCAGTGACAGGTGGCCTGCCCAGTCCTGTGTTTACACAGTCAGATATGGAAATGCAGAGTGAAGGTAGCGACTATGGGTGGGAAGTCAACTTTTCCATAACTCAGCAGGGGTGAGAACATTCAAAAACGATCAGAGGATGTCTTCCAGGAAGTGAAGCCTTATAAGGCCTGTCCATCCCAGTGAGCCACGAGCCGCCTAGCCCGGAGGTAGGATGCACACAGGCAGCGAGTGGTGCACTTACGACTGACTCTGTGGCTGGGGCTGTGGGACCCTCAGGTCTCACCCACCCTACCAGCCTGGCCACCTGCTTTCTGCCCTCACTCACTGGTAGCAGTCCAAGCGGGTGAGAAGAGAGGGAGGGGAGAGAGAAAATGTAAGTTTACATAGGAACTTCTGAGGAGGCTTCCCTCACTGTCCAAACAGACATGGATGGGAGGTCAGCACCCTCCTGGGGTTCCTCTGAACACAGAAAGAGCAGAAGGACCAAAAATAAATGCAAAAGGCAGAAAGGGGGCTCAGGAGATGCCTCAGTCAATAAATGCCTGTCACATGAGCGTGAGGACCTGAGGTCTAACACCCAGGCACAGCAGCACACATCTGTAACCCCAGCACTAAGGAACTGACTCCCTAGAGCTCCCTGGCCAACCAGCCTAGCTGAATCAACGGACTCCAGGTTCAGTGAGAGACTGGCTCAAAAGATATGGAAGGGCTGGAGAAATCGCTCAACAGATAAGAACACTTACTGCTCTTGCAGAGGACTCAAGTTTGGTTCCCAACACCCACATCAGGCAGTTCACAACCATATGTAACTCTAGCTCCAGGGGGATCTGACACCCTCTTCTGGCCTCCGAAGGCACTACACTCACATGCACATACACACTCAGAGAGACATACACATATACACACAATTTTTAAATAACAAAAATAAATCTTAAGGGGCTGGGGCTGATGGCTCAGCAGTTAAGAACACTTGCTGGTCTTCCAGAGGACCCAGGTTCAAATCCCAGCACCCATACGGCAGCTAACAACTGTCTGTAGCTCCAGTTCCAAGGGATCCGACACCCTCTTCTGACCTCTGTGGGCATTGCATGACACGGGTGCACTTACACACATGCAGGCATAATATACACACACATACACATATATACACACACATACACACACATATACACAAACATACACACACATATACACACAGACACACACATATACACACATACACACACATATACACATACATACACACACACATATACACAAACACACATACACACACATATACACACATATACACACACAAACTACACATACACACAGATACACACACACACACACACACACACAATCAACAAATAGATATATAAATAATAAATAAATAAATAAATAAATAAATAAATAAATAAATAAGGAGTTACTATAAAGTCTTTCAGGCTGGGCATGGTAGCGTATGCCTGTGGTCCCAGCTCTTGAAAGGCTGAGGCAGAAGGATCAGGAGTTTAAGGACAGCTTGGTTGTGTATTGAGACCCTGCTCCAAAGGAAAACAAATTCCTTCACAAAACACTTTGCGGCCCCTCATTCCTGGCTAAGAAGCGCAGTCTGACGCAGCTCACACCATCCAATGACCTATTCACCACCTTGAGGGTGGCGGGGTGACGGAGCTCGAGTCTCGCTGGACCTCTGCCCTGGCCGCCCAACTGCAGCCTGGGGTTCCATGGCAGGGACAGTGCCAAGGCCTTGTGGGTATGGCTGTCCCCTCTGAAGCACACTAGATCTGAGAACAGGATCCATCCACGTGGGTGACCAGAAGAGTCCCACGGAGTGAGTCCAAGATGACCCAACCTAACCTTCGGCAGGTCTCTGGATCACTGACCCAGTCACCAGTGAGGCCAGCCTTTGTGAGCACAGCATGAATGTGCTATTAGGAGTATGTGTTCGTGTGTGTGATTTATGTGCGTGCTGAGCAATGTGCACATGTGTTCACAAGGCATGAGACTGTGTTACTAGATAACGTGAATGTGTATATTTATGTGAGTGTGCACTGAACAGTGTATGCTAACAGGCAGTGTGAATGTGCATGTGTGGAATTATGTATTTATGTGAGTGTGCACCGAGCACCATTTACGTATGCGTACGTGTGCTAGGCATGCGTGTCATTGTGTTACTAGATAGTGTAAATGTGTTTCATGTGTGTGAGTGTGCTTGGCAGTGTATGTATTATTGGGTAGTATGTGTATATATCTATGTACATATGTTCTGGGCTCTGTGTGTGCATATGTGCGTGTGTACTGGACAGTGTTTGTTATTGGGCAATGTGCATATTATTGGGGGGGGTGTTGTTGAGAAGTGTGACTTGTTGGTCAGTGTTATGATTGTGCCCTGGACCACGCACTGGCGTGTGTACCATCCTAACATGCACTTTCTGCATCTGTGTAGGGAATTCAGCCACAAAAACAGGTCAGTTCTCCCAAAACAATCACTCAGAGCTGGTCTGTCTCCTGATTACTTGCAGTCCTCTCTCCTCAAGTCCGTCTGTCTGCTTCGTGTGAGCAGGTCACTCAGCCTCCGGGATGTTTACATTTGTTGTTCTTCTGCTTCCTCGGTCCTCACTGAACTCAAAGATCCTCCCAGGTTCAGGATGAACGGCATTTTCAAGCTGCTAATGAGAAAACAGGGGCATTCCGGCCGGGCAGCCTGGAGACTGAGGAGACATTCCACCCTCCCTCTCTCCCCACTCTGAGCAGAGCAGCTACAGAGGGGCCTGGAGGACCCAGGGCCACCTGTCCATGGCCTCCTGTGAGTGTCGGGAAAGCACATCACCAGACTCTAGAACAAAACCAAGAGACAGGAGAGGTGGGAGCTGCAAGTGTCACACCCCACGGAAGGTGCATAGACACCAAGGGACACGGAGCCAAGTCAGTTTACCACCCACCCCACCCCCGGGCCACACGTCAGAGCCGGAGAACCGGGTGCCAGCCTGCAACCTGGGGGAAGCCCTTCCTGCCTGGAACAGATGCTATGCCCCTCACTCCTGTGGGAAAAATCACAAGTCCATCAGGAAAATATGCCCACCCCACTCTCCCAGGGACAGTCGGAAAAGGAAACGCGCCCATCTGGAACACAGGAAATGAGCAACATCCCTAAAAACCAGATGAGAACTACATGGACACAAAGCTGAGAGCTCCACTCAGAATTCAGAAGGACCGAGGACCGGGAACACACATGGCTCAGTGGTGGGCGGGAGGGCACACACCCAAGAGCGCCTGGGTGCCACAGGGAGGGTCTCCTAGCGTGAAACTGGACAACGTCTAATCCGAAGTTCTTTTCTTAAGGGCTTTTTAAATTTTTTATTACATTTATTTTGCGTACGTTAATTCACGGATACCATTGCGCCCATGTGACACTCAGAAGACAACTTGGAAGAGTTGGCTCTTTCCTTCCACCACGTGGGTCCTGGGGATCGAACTCAAGTCATCAGGCTTGGCAACAGGCACCTTGATCTGTTGGGTTATCGCACCAGCCCAGAGGTTCTTTAAGAGTCCATATTTGCTCATAAAATTCTTTCCTGAGAATGTTTACTAAGAAGGATCTTAAACACACCAGAAACCGCCCAGGCAAGGACATATGCTCCCCGCCCCCCTCACAGTGATCACGGTTTCTGCCTGCCGTCCACCCTCTGGAGTGGTCCTGTCTACTCACCAGTGACCCCACCCACTGTCTGCCTGCTGAGAGGAGTAAGACACCCCTTCCAGCAGTTTCTGTCTGTCACTAGGCTCTCCCAGACACCCTACTGAGCAGTCTCTGTCTCTAAGCTCCCCCAGAGCCTCACTGCCTTCCAGCATCTCCACCCACGGGCCCCAATGCCACGTATCCATGGTGCTGCTCTATCCCTTCACCACCACATCTGACCACTAAGCTCAGGGGACCATCCTTGAGGAGGTCCAGTTGAGGAACGTCCTTGATGCTATGTCCACACACCTCCCAGTCTCTCCTGACTTCTCAGTTTCACCTCCTTGATCCATCAAGCCACCCCGGCTCTGTGCCTAACCTGACTCCCCTTCCCCCATGCTGGGCCTTCACACCCCCTCTGGCCACATCCTGGCTGGACCTCCTGGCTAACATCCAGCATCTCCAGCTCAGAACAGCCCCCCTCACAGGCAGATCAACTTTACAGGGAAATCAGGGCCTCTCCCCTGAGCTGTCTCAACCCAGTGCTCTGTAGGGGATTGCCAAAAAACAGAGCGAGTACTGCAGCTCTGGCCTGGTATACAGACAGAGGACACCCACACCCCTCTGGGAGCTACACCGTATCTCAAGAAAGTGTGAGAATGACTTTTACAGTATGGACATTCTCTGGACAAATAACTTTGACCTAAGCTTCCAAGCGTACTGTAAACAAGCTCACTAAACTGTGCTCTTCCCAAGTCCTGGGCATATGACCTTAATCCCTTGGAACCCTTCCCCCTCTTTCACCCAAGTTAGCATGTGAATGTATGTGTGCATTTGTTATATATCAAAGTATCAAAACGCTGCAAATAGCACTTACCTTACTGCAAATAATGAGAGAAATTATTTGTAGTTGTGTGTATGGTATTCTAGATCTAAGCATCAAAAGGCAGAATGGTTTTCAGGCATCACCATAATGTGGCATAATTCCACAGAACAAGGATGGGGGCATGCAGGAAGCTGACTCCGGAGGTCATACTGGAAGTGGTACCCTTGGTCATACAGGGAGGTGAGGAGAGGAAGGGCCAGAGCCCATGAAGAGCTCACAGGCAGCATCACTGCAGGGAAAGACGTAGCCCAGGTAGAGAACCCACCTCTCAGAGCAGCCTCCCTTGATTTGTACACACCAAAGGCAGCTGGCCTTGGTGCAGGGCTACTCCAACCTAAAGAGACCCATCAGCCTCCCCCAAGCATCATGGGTACAGGAGGGGCCATCAGTGTCCATCTGGGCCACAGGCAGTCTACAGTATGTGTGAAATCCCAAGACCCAAGCTCTCCTCACAGCAATTTAAGAGCTATCTCTTACTCCGCTGAGGTCTCCCTAGAAGTGCCTTCCATCTTGCCCAGCCTCAGTTCTCTGTAGACCCAAGTCATGCCCTCTCTATGCAACCACCCACCCTCATCGTTGGAGAATGAGATCAGGCTCCCTGGGTCAGACATTTCCCAAACATGTCAGATAAAGCAGATGGGGCCTCACAGCACATCTCAATATAAATATTTTACACATCTATCCCAGTCAGCAGCTTCAGAATGCCTGGAGACTGCAGATGCCTAACCACCACCACTGAAGAAACTCAATTCCTGTGTATTTTCATTCCTAAGAAATTTTATGATTTATGGAGAACGTCCATTCCCCAAAATACATATTTACATCCCAGACGTGTTCCCAAGCAGAGCCAGCTGTGTATGGTTAGGCTTCTTTTGTGAATATGCCCACTTCCATATGCAAACACCCTGTTCTGTTACTGAGCTTTAATTTTCTCATACGAGAATGTAAGATTTTTAACCTTGAAAATGATGAGGGCCAGCAGTGGTCATTGCTTTCCAGTCAACAGTTCACTCACTGACTCAGGGAAGCCAGACCTGTAGCTCTCCCGCAGCCCAGCCAGATGCCAGTATAGCAGGACAGGGCCATCGGATGTGCCTCTCTCACCCTGGGACATCCAGGGGCCCCCAAGCTTCTCTGGGAAACTGAGCTGTGTTTTCTCCTGTGTATGGTTAGGCTGAAATGCCCGTGTCCACATCTGGCATTGCAAAGCAAGAAACCCAACAAGGAGAAAAACCGAGTGGCTAGAAAGCAGCTAGTGCTGTCCCTGCCGTGTCAGAGTTCCAGCCCCCAGAGGGAAGAGGGCACAACGCCCATGTGAGACTCTCAGGGGAGCAGCCTGGACTCCCCTCGCCTGGAGGGGGCCCATGAAGGCAAGAACTTGTAAATGGCCCAGAGGGTCTGGTTGCAAACAAAAAACCGAAACTTATTCTGTTGACTTGCTTTTCACAATGACTGAATGACCAAAAAACTAATTAACTGAATAAAAATAATAGGGTGGAGTTATTATGATTTGGATGAGAAACGTCCCCCACAGGCAGTCTCTGGGCCCCACCTGTGGTGCTGTTTTGGGAGTTTACAAGATCTTTAGGAGGCAGAACCTCACTGAAGGATTTCTCTCTCTCTCTCTATCTCTATCTCTCTCTCTCTCTCTCTCTCTCTCTCTCACACACACACACACACACACACACACACACACACACACACAGAGAGAACCTCACTGAAGGATTTCTCTCTCTCTCTCTATCTCTATCTCTCTCTCTCTCTCTCTCTCTCTCTCTCTCTCTCTCTCTCTGTGTGTGTGTGTGTGTGTGTGTGTGTGCACAAGCAGCCTTACCCTCCAGCCACCTGCCTTTATAAACTGAGGTTCCCACAAAAAAGCCACAAGATTAAAGATTCTACACAGTTGATTGGTTGATTAGAACTTCATGATGATAGAGATATTGAAATGTTACAGATCAGAGTCAAATTATCTTGGGATGTCTTTAGCCCTCTTGAAAGCCATTCCTTGCCCACCTCTGTGTCTGCCCTAACATCCTGTGACTCTTGGATAAATCCTTCTGGAAAGTATTAATTTAGCAGACCACTAGCTTCCACCAGCCAGAAGTGCCACGACACCTACTGCACTCCACCGTAATCTGCTGTCCTAGTTTGTTTTCCTGTTACTGGGCCACCGGTTACACCGATCCAAACCAACTTGGCGAGGAAATGGCTTGTTTCCTTTCACGCTTTCACACTGCAGTCCACCCTTGAGGGAAGCCAGGGCAGGAACTCAAGACAAGAACCTAAAGGCAGGAACTGAAGCAGAGACCACGGAGGAACGCTGCTGACTGGCCTGCTGCCCCTGGCTGCTCAGCTGCCTGCCCAGGCCCACCTGCCCAGGGCTGGCACCACCCACAGTGGGCTGGGTCCTCCTACACTGGTTAGCAATCAAGAAAATGCCCCACAGACATGCCCAGGGGCCAGTCATATAAAGGGTACCTCTTCTCAGGTGTCTCCAGTTTGAGTCAAGCTGACAAAAACTGACCAGTACCCCTGCCTATCTGACATTCCCATCAGTGTATTTAAAAATGCCACGGCCTATGGTTTCCTTTTATTCTGTAGCTATAACATCAGGACGCTGTTTCCATGTTGGAACTCTGGGACACCTGAACCTGTGTTCCCAAGCTAGCGGCGCTCGTATTTGTTTCAAAATAGTCTCTTATTACCTTTGAGGAGAGAGCTGTGTTTTGCATTAACGCCTCCCCACCATAATGGACAGAACCTTCAAACCATGACCTGAGACGTGCCCCTCCTCCTTTAAGTGGCTTCTTTTCAGGTATTCGGTCACAGCAATGAAAATAGTAACTGACCACCGTGCGTGGTGGCACACGCCTGTGGTCCTAGCACTCGGGAGGCAGAGGCAGGCGGATCTCTGTGAGTTCAAGGCTAGCCTGGTCTACACAGTGAGTTCCAGGACAGCTGGGGCTACAGGGAGACCCTGTCTCAAAAAGACCAAAAAAAAAAAAAAAGTAATTGACCACAAGTGAGGACATGAGACACAGCACAGGCAAGTGGGGCTGGTGTCTTACTGACAAAAGTGTGACCCAGAAACTGAACCTTCTTCAGTGAACTGGATGTGCTGAGGAACAAACCACAGAAACTTTATCTAAGGAGAAAAAAACACTGAAATTTCAGAGGCGCAGCTGTGGTAAAAGAGTTAACCTTCAACTCAGTCTTGAGATAGAATAGATTGATACTGTGGAAATGGATCACATGGTAAATAAGGCTGATTAATAAATATGCACAGACACAGCACACATTTCCCCACCAAAATTCATGGAAGATTTGCAAATATTAATGACAAATAAGTCAGCAGGATAAAAAATATAATAAATCTGAGAGAAACAAACTGCATATCCCACTGTCTGCACAGAAAAAATAACAAAATAAATAATGTTAAAAATATCCAGGTTTGTGCAGTTCAAAAGCACACACACAAATAATTCTCTGTTTAAAATGGAAATCAAAACTTTATACAGTAAGACAGAAGATGGATCATGCAAAGATGGTGGTATGACCAACGGTGGGCTGAGGGGGGGCCCGGGTCTCAGTGCCACATTGTCAAATCAGAAGAGCACTCAGGACCCAAACTCTCAGAGCTACAAGGAGAACTAGGAAACGGGAGGGAAGAGGCTCTTGTCACTTACTGGAAACTAGAGTTTTCATTCTCAGACCAGTGGACAATGAATGATCCAAATGTTTGACAACTAACAGCAAAGGAAAGAAGTCCAATATGGCTGCAGTGGAGACTCAAATATTCGAGAACACCACGGAAAAGCACAATGGAAAATTCAGCAAAATGTCCACGTGGACCCTGGATACCCTGTACGCCTCAACAAATGCACAGAATTCCAGGGACGTGCATGGCTTCCTGGGAAAGGGATTAGGACACAGGAGGCCTGGCTGGGCAGGTAACAGGCAGGAAAGATCACTGCAAACTCACCGTGGAAAGGGGCCTTGCTTCAGTGAGTGCTTGGGGAAGTTCCCACAACAAAGAGGAAGCTATTCCAAAGCCAGGAAACAGAAAGTACCCCTCAAAAGGAGAGAAACAGGAATTGCCTCTCCAACGCAGGGAAACAGGAAATATGCCCTCAAAGCAAGGAACAAGGAAGTTTGCTCTCCAAAGCAAGGAAACAGGAAGTGCGCCCCTTCACCTGAAGCCAGGAATACTCTAATTCCAAGCCTTGACAGAGAGCTAGCAAGACACTGGGCAGACCTCCCTTGAGGTAACTGCAATGCCAGCCACACGGACCCAGTGGCCCACTTGAAGATGGATCTGTGAGCAAGCACACTTTGTATGAATGGAAAGGTGGCTCCAGGGCTGGAGAGATGGCTCAGAGGGTAAAAGTAACTGCCCCAAGACTGACAGCCTGAGTTCAATCCTAGAACCACAGTTGACAGAGAACCAACGCCCAAAAGTTGACCTCTGACCTCTATGTGTACACCATCATACACATAATAATAATAATAATAATAATAATAATAAAATAATAACAACAAAAGTGAAGAAAAAAAAAAACAGTTAAAAAATTATAAGGATTAGGTTCAGTTATGAGAGGTAATAGGATGTTGTCAATAGATTCACAAGGTATTTGGCAAAAATCAACATTTCTTGGGAGGGGGAGGGTAATTTTTTCAGGATAATTGTCAGAATTGACCTCCACGCACTGCTGCATCCAGCTCTTCTCGATATTGTGAAGACTGACCAGGAGCTGGCTTGGGCAACAGTCCCCAGGTGAAGGCTAGCCTCCAGGACAATGACCTTCAGCCCAGGTGATAATGTCCTATAGAGCCACCTTGGCTTCACCTGGGGAGAAGCAGGGGCTCAAATGGAACTGTAACAGAGCTGGGACAGGACAGCCAGGCTGGGCAGTAGATGGACACCCCAGAAGTGGGCTGGCTCTGGACATAGCTTGGAACAGTGGAGAACTAGCCAGGGATCCCCAAATGGAACTGTAACAGAGCTGGGACAGGTGGGCTGGCTCTGGACATAGCTTGGAACAGTGGAGAACTAGCCAGGGATCCAAAGCCACAGGGAGGCACTT
Organism: Nannospalax galili; assembly: GCF_000622305.1. Classification (NCBI taxonomy): domain Eukaryota; kingdom Metazoa; phylum Chordata; class Mammalia; order Rodentia; family Spalacidae; genus Nannospalax; species Nannospalax galili. The sequence continues at coordinate 788,004 of NW_008339924.1, forward strand.
CATCCCAGCCCAGCTCTTCTTCCAGCGGACAAAGCAGGTGACGAGTCCTCATAGCCAAGCTGTGTGATGCTCCAGTACCACAAAGGAACATCTGAGCGGAGGACAGAGGACTTATGGACATGAGTTCCCACCATGCTGTGGGTGTGTTGAGGGGGTCCTGCCTTCCCAGGCTTCACATGAGCCTTCATGGTCCCTTTCTGCTGATGTCACCCACTTGGTACCAACAGAAGTGGATCCAGAGTCCACTCTCCGAGGGTGGTACAATGAACCTGCCTGGGACCCACCCCGGAGCCTCAGCCACTAGGCCTATGTTGCAGGGCATATGGTTCTTACAGGAGTTCTGGCATAAGGTATTGAAAGCAAGTATTTAAGACAGGGCACCACCGGCGAGATGGTAGTGTGTGCTCAGGCACAGAACGCAGTGAAGAAACAAAACACTTAGGAACCAGTGCAGAGGGGCTGGGGTAGCGTGTCACAGTTGGGCCAGGGGGTCAACAGCAGCTATACACTTACACAAGGAGTGGAGAGAGGACAGTCAGGTTGGAAGGCAGTTTGGATGGGGCCTCTGGTAGGCAGGCACAGGAATGTCAGGGCCTGAGCTTGACAAGTCTTATGCCAGAAGCTGCGTCAGACCTCAAAGAGGATTTTCTGCAACTCTGAAAGCTGGGTCCCTGAGAGCTCCAGGTACGGAGGACAGACGGGATGAACGCCTGTGTTTCAGGTTGCACAACTCAAACTGAAACACTTGGCCGTGGCTTCCAGCAGGCATCAGGGAGGTCAGGGTGTGTGAGGAGGAGATAGTGAGGCAGTGACTCAGAAAGTTCCCAACAGCAGGAAACAGGATGAACAGAGAGTGTGGGGCCTCCTTGGTTGGCCTGGAGCACTGGCGCATTGGCCTGCTCCTCTGAGAGGTACAATGTATGCATTCACAGGGGCTACTCCATCCCCAGGGGCTCCCCTTCCAAAGCCAGGCCACAATGCCCAGCCCATGAGGGATGGGGGGGCACCAATGATATTTCACCTATAAGCTGAAGCTTGTTTCTCAGCACCGACAGTGCCCACCCCTGTTGCTGTGCAGACAGTGACTAACTCACAGAGGTGTCAAGTCCTTGAGGCCAGTGTGTTGTTACAAGGAACAGTAGAAACAATTCCCACTGAGGGGGCCTTGTCATAAATCACAGCCCAACACACGGGCTTGTGTAAAATGGCACAGTGGGGGCTGGACAGATGGCTCAATAGTTAAGAGCACTGGCTGCTCTTGCAGAGTACCCAGATTCAGTTCCCAGAATCCAAATGGTGGCTAACAACCATCCTTAACTCCAGGGGATCAAATGCCCTCTTCTGGACTCTGTGGGTACTGCACAACACAGGTGCACTTACATACATGCAGGCAAACACTCATATACATAAAATAAATAAATTTTTTTAAAACTTGTGAAACTGACAAGTTGGTGACTGCCCCAACCAGAGGCACCCACAAGCCCCTGCTTGTCCTGCTGTGCTCGTAGTCAAACAGGCTACCCAGCTTTTCCTCCACACCACCACGGGGCTACAGAAGGAGAAGGCAGTCACATGAGGTCCTCTCTGAAGTTTCACTCAAGAGCTGTAATGCTGGGAGACTGGAGCTGCCTGCAGACCCCACCGCCTGCCCACCTATCTGCCCCTCACAGCCCAGCACAACCTTCTTTTGCTGTTATCTCAACCACACCGGTGCCATGTTGGGCTCAGTGGGGACCAGGGAGCCTGCCTTTCTCAATACTTTCTGCAAATCTCTCATCTTTGTGCTCCAAACCACTCTGTCACCGGACACATGCTCCTCACAGTGATGCTGACTCAGGGTATGTCCTCTCCACAGTTCCCCATGCTATGTTCCCAGTAAGCAACCTGGCCACATACAAGCCCACAACTTGGGCAACACCCACAACTGCATGTATACACCGGCTGACCACACACCTGCCCAAAGGCCTCATGGATCTCCTCCTGTTCCTGACCCATAGGTGGGAGCTGCCTGCTGTGCTCTGGGGGGCAGCGTCCATGGGGAAGCTTCTCAGAGGGCCTCTAGGCCTGTCCTTGCAGAATTGTGGGCATTGTCACAAGCAGGCTCCATCCATCAACACTACCCCTCCTGTCTGGGAATTCAGGCCCCCTCCTCCTTGGCCTGAGCCCTGCCCTGGGTGGACCCTCAGGCCAGCACAGGAAAGGGCTAACCAACAGAAGCCCCAGGCTTTGGACCAGGAAGCAGGTCTACAGTCCCACCTGGTCACTCCTGGCAATCTGTTTAACTTCCTCATGCTCCAGTTCCTCCAAAGCAAACAGGTCATGAAAGTTTGGCAGAGTTAGGAGGCTCCCACTGGTCAGTTCAGTATGGAGATGCACTTGTGGGTGCCTCTTTCTCCTGGCTTTCCTCTGGGTCTTAAGGGAGACCAAGCCCTTTGTGTGTTCATAAACCCATGACAGAACATTCTAGAACACTGAAGGGGTCCGCTTTCCAGCTGGTTTCCCCCACCCATCAGAGCAGCAGGTGATCCAGCCAAGCTGAGTGGGAGAGGAGGGAGGAAGCACGGGGACCCTCCCCTCCCTGGGGGGGGGGCCTTCTTGGGCCTGGGTCTAAGACCAGGATACTGAAAGGAAGGCCTGAGGACGCCCACAATGCTCCCCAGGGTCCACACACACCTCGGGTCTGCGCACAGGGTGGAGCTGGAGACCCTGGCACAGGACTCTGTGCATAGCTGGTGGTTCGTATGCGATGCCCTGGGCATCCTGTGCGCCACTGCCACGTGGGCACTAGTGCTGAGCGCTGCATGGTTCCTGGTCCGGGACCTGCTCCTGCCATCAGAGACCGTGCTCTACGGCGTTGCCAACGGCGTGCTTTTCCACCTGCTGGCCTCCTTGGCACTCGTGTCCCATCTGCGGACCATGCTCACGGACCCTGGCTCTGTGCCCCTGGAGGGACCGCCCAGGCCGGAAGCCGTGGCCCGCTGTCCCCACTGCGGCTGTGTCAGGCCAGAAAGCGCCTGTCACTGCGTGGTGTGTGGGCGCTGCATCCGCAAGATGGACCACCACTGTCCCTGGGTCAACAACTGTGTGGGGGAGGACAACCGGAAGTACTTTGTGCTGTTCACGCTGTACATCGGGCTGAGCGCTGCGCACCTGCTGCTCCTGCTGGGCATCCCGGTGGTGCGCAGCCACGCGCAGGGCCAGTGGGACGGCCAAAGCACCGTGTCCCTGCCGGGTCCCATCCTCTTCCTCTTCCTGGTGGCCTTGATGGGCTTCCTCTTTGCCTTGGTGATGTTCTCCAGCCAGACGTTCGCCATCTGCACAGACAGAACCACCACCGAACTCCGGTACAGGAGCAAGAGCTCGCGGGGCCGGCGGTCCAAGTGCGCCAGCGTGAAGGGCGTGTGCGGACCGCGGGTCTCCCTGGCCTGGCTCAGTCCTTTTCACACCCCAGAGCATCTCGGGTCCACTGGGCACCATGACATGGTCTGAGGGTCTCCTAAGGTGCGACTGACTAAATCACTCACGGGAGCGGAGGGAAACACAGCAACACAAAGCTAAGCAAGCCAGCTTCTCGATGCAGGGGTCTGTGGCGCGCACCAGGATGGGGCAGAATTTAAGATTTAAAAAAACCTCAGATTCTCTTCTGAGCAGAAAGCCAACTGCAGGGAAGCCCAAAGGGCAAGTGCTCGCTGCTATCCGCCCCCCTTCTGGCTCTGCCGTGCAATGTGGGGGAAGCAATTAAATGCTCCCAGCTGTGATGAAGTGTCCTGAGTTTAACCCTCTTAAATGCTGGCTGTGCTGCTGATAACGCCCTCTGCAGTGGCCAACTGCAAGGAGTCCTCATCCCGTCTTGTTCATCCTTGGGATTCCTCATAAGGCCTGCTCCGTTCGACTGGGGGTCCCCCCACCCCATATTAACCATTGGATTCACTTGGCTCGGGGTCTTTGCTTGGTGGCTGTCAATATGCCCATATCCTTGCATTCTTCCAAAGATCCTTTTACTATATTTATTTACTTCATGTGGCACACATGCCACAATGCACATGTGGAGGCCAAGGGACAACTTGTGGGCGTCACTCTCTTCACCACCATGTGGATCCTGAGTGAGGACTGAACTCACATCGACAGGCTTGACCTCAGGCACTTTTACCTGCTCAGCCATCTCACCAGCTGGGATTTTTCCTTCCTTGACTGGCTTCATCAGTTCACTTTTCACCCCAGGTCCCACTAGTCACTGGAAATGACTGAGATAGCTGGGCGTTACATTTCCCGATCAGGCTGTACAGGACTGGTCCTGAGGTTCCTTGGAGCAGGAGACGGAACTCGCTACAAATAACTTGTTTTGAGGTGGGGATGTGGATGTCCCTCACAATGTAAGGCACACCTGAAGGTCTCAGGGACAACTCATATGACTGTGGCACCATACCAGCACCAGGAGGTCCACATGGGTGCCATATGTACTTCTCAGGTTTCACCATACATGTAACTCCATGAGAGCTCATGTAATCTAGCACCATGCCAACACAGATCTGTCCTTTTATAGGCAGGACCTGCTCCTCCCTCCCCTCAACTACACAACCACTAAGACCATGTCTATCTCTGTCATTTTGTCATTTCAAGAACACCACATAAATGGAATTCTACAGCATGTCATATTTCAAGATTTTCTTTTGCACACAAGGTAATGTCCATAAGATTAATTTAAACTCTGCTTAAGCCATTAGTTAGCTTTGTTTTCTAAGAAAGTCAGTGCTGAGCCTCTACAGCAGCGTTTAGCCATTTGTCCATTGAAGGGCTTTTGAGTCATTCCTACTTTGGAGCTTATCATAGTTGACTTCAGTTGTCAACTTGATACAAACCTAGAGTCATCTGGGAGGAGGGAACCTCAACTAAGGAATTTCCCAGATCGGGTTAGCCTGTAAACATATCTGTGGGGTAATTGATTACTTATTGCCATAGGGGCCCAGTCCACTGTGGGCAGTGCCATACCTAGACAGGTAGGTCTAGGCTGCATAAGAGAGTGAGCTGAGCATGAGCCAGAGAGCAAGCAAACAAGCAGCGACCGGTCATCCATGGTCTTTGATTCAGTTCCTGCCTCAAGTTCCCGCTTTGGCTATCCTTGGTGATAGACTGTGACCTGCAAGTCAAACCTTTCCTCCCCAAGTTGCTTTTGATCAATATTTTATCATAGCAGCAGAAAAAAAAAACTAGAACAGAGCTGTTGTAAATAAATGAAGCCACCATGGACATCCGTTGTATGTGGATGAACGTTTCCATTTCTCTGAGATCAACACCAAAGGTTGCACTTCCAGGTCACAGGCTATCGAGTGTTTAAAAAATAAAAGAACTGATGGGGCTGGAGAGATGGCTCAGTGGTTAAGAACGCTATCTGTTCTTGCAGAAGGCCTGGATTCGACTCCCAGCACCCACATGGCAGCTAACAACTGTCCATAACTCCAGTTCCACAGGATCCGACAGCCTCTTCTGTCTTCCACGAGCATTGCATGACACGGGTACACTTACCTATATGCAGACAATACACACATACACATAAAATAAAAATAATAAAAATTTTAAATAAATAAAAGTGTCATGCCTGTTCCCCTCACTCACCACCCCCTTACCCTGATTCCCTGTCACCCCCTATAGCCCAAATTCCCTCTGGGTCTCCTGCACTATCAGACAAACCATATAATATATTTTATGTGCATTTATTAACTTACAAAGGAATGAGGACCCAGTGCCAAGCCCCATGCTTCTGGCGGCCCGGCTCAGAGCCTGCCATATCAGACCGCACCACGGCTACCATAGTCCCCGCTAGCATTCCCTCATGCCTCAGGGGCCAGAGATCTCGCCCCAGGTCCACAAGTGTTAGTCCATTCTGTCTTTGAGCTGCTGAGGTTGGCTGCACATTCCCCACACCATGTGCGCCACCCCGCTACCCGTGGCTCCCAGCTTCCATCCCAAGATGGCTCCTAGTAGCCCTTTTGTAGTCTATGCTTAGCGTCAGGCCCCGCCCATTAGAGGAAACGCCACCCCGCTACCCGTGGCTCCCGGTTTCCATCCCAAGATGGCTCCCAGTAGCCCTTTTGTAGTCTATGCTTAGCGTCAGGCCCCGCCCATTAGAGGAAAAAAGTCCCTAAGCCTTGCAGGGGGTGACAGATGTAGGACGATCTCTCTTGTACCATGGTGAGATAGTGGTCACACTCCACCCCTTTCCTCTGCTCTTACAATCTTCCCGTCCATCTTCTGCAAAAGTCCCTAAGCCTTGGAGGGGGTGACAGATGTAGGACGATCTCTCTTGTACCATGGTGAGATAGTGGTTTCTTGGGCCTCCCCATTATTTGTCTTCAAGCTGTGGCTGTTGATCTATCTCAGTGGTGTTTCTTCTACTATAAAGACAAATGGAAGGAAGTAGACACATTTAAACAAACATGAATGTAAATACAAATGCCTAGAAGATATCCCAGTAGGTGTACTACATTCATTAAACAGTGTACTTGTGATGGCGTACCCACTAGGGCCTGTAACCTTTATCAACACCAGGGGTTTGCCTCGTCTACAACACCAGATGTGTGTTCCACCCCTAGGAGCGGGCCTTATCCAATTAGAAGTTTGTCAGTTGT
>NW_008339924.1:795231-851082 GCF_000622305.1 Nannospalax galili
TTCTTCAGGTATCTTTCAAATGGGTTTCACATCTGTAAAACACTTGAAGGAAGGTTAACATTCTATATTAAATCAATCATAGACAAGGTCTCACACAGCATGGAAAGGTTTTGTCCATTCATATTAACTGTTTTCTCCATAGATCCTTGTTAGGTACCATAGCATGGGTACGAGGCATTAACTTGGTTAATACACTTACAGGTGTTGCCTCCAGTTGCCTGACCCTGAACTGGGCTAAGGAGGCAGGGGGTTTCTCCTGTTCCTGCTGCACCTGTTGGTTCCCTGAGTCAGGCCCTGGGTCTGCCTCCTGACTGGAGCCATAGCTGTCATTTCTCCATTGACCACATCTGGCTGCTGGGGGAGAACTTGGTGGGAAAAACTGCTTCTACCCCTAGTATAGCCTTTATCAGAAGCAAAATGCATCTTATTTAATTCTTCGAGATTCTTAACCACCCCTGGGACAGTTTTTGTCCTTCGAATGTCCTTTGTAAACGGTTCTTCTGGTTTTAGAACCTTGAAATGCCTTAGTACCTAGTTTGGTTTTCTATCAATTTTTTCTCTGGGGATTTGGGCTTGACATAAATCTTGCCACATTTGTCTTCGAGTAACCCAAGTGGACCATTTCCTCTGGTCTTTTTTATATCTCTTATAGGGTGTTCTGTTATTTTACAGACACGTTTTACATGCTGGTCAGAATCATTTAGATTTACCAAAGGCTCTCTCACGTTACAAAGATCCTGTCCCATCAAAGGGCTTAATAAAGCCCTTAAAGCCCCATACCATTCTCGAGGTCCCAGTTGAATTAGGCTTTCTTTCATATCTCTGGTGAACACAGTCTCATCTGGCCCAGTGAACTGGACATCATACATTGTTTTTCTCATACCTAGTTCTCTCAGTAATGTCTGCCTGTCCTTTACAGTCCTCCAGCCCCTGCTAATCATGTTACTCTCCCTTGGTGACAACCAGGTATCTTTAATACCTTTAACCAGCCACCCCATTAGAGACTGCTCCCCACTGCATTGGCCTAGGCTGAACAGCCTGTATCGCAAGGATGGATGGGTGGTCCTATAACTCAGCTGTGAAGCTTCTGAAGGACTTAGACTGAGGTCATCTGCTCCCATGTCCCATACTCTACCAAGCCGTGTGGCCAGGCCTCTGTGGTAAGGTCTTCTGTGACTTTTATCCATTTTCTGATTGGATTCTTGGGTGTTTCGATGTGATGCCTACAAAGTGTGCGAGTCCAGCCAAGGCTCACGTGCCCTCTGTGTGTCCAGTTGCTCCAGCCCCTAGACTGAGGAGCTCTTGCTCTCTCTCATTTCTGCACCATGTCAGAGTCAACCAGATCTAGGAGGGCCTGTTTCTGTGTTCTCCATTCTCTAGCTGATCTGTGGTTCTGTCCCTCCGCACACGGCCCTCTGTCATCAGGTGGTGATTCCTCCTACTTTATTTGCAAAAGTGTTGTAGCTTTTTTCTTCATTACAAATCTTAGAGTGAGCTTGTCTAAGTTTAGATGAATAAAGAGACCTATGGGGGTATTGGTAACACGCAGGGGTGGAGACTGAACGGGATGCTTCTACACCTCTGCTCAATGCTGCTTTTAAACCTAAAACTGCTATGAAGGGGAGAGATGGCTCCGTGGGTAAAAGCACTTGCCACATAAGCCTGATGACCTGAGTTCCAACTCTGGAACCCACATAAAAGCTGGATGAAATAGCTCAGATCTAATCCCAGGTGAGAGGGGAGACCGAGCTAGGAGACTCTCCAGGAAGCAGATGCTTGGGGTCCACCAGCCTGGGTAGACAGTACAGTAGAAACAAGAGACCTGCCTCAACTGGGTGCAGGCAGACCACTGACTCCAGAAAGTGGCCTCTGACTGCCACACAGACACCATGGCATGCATATACCCACACTCACACACATACACACACACACACACACACACACACACACACAATCTTTAAAAAGTGAGACATGAGAAGGAGGAGAGGGCCAGGGAGGGAGAGAGAAAAGGGAGGAAGAGATCTGACAGGGATGGGGGTCGCCTAAGGTACACTGAGTCTTCCAATCCGCATCTTGTGTCACTGAGTGTGTCAGTCATCCTAGAGTCTGTCACACAACTTGCGATGAGCTCTCAGGTGATTTATGTCAGGCTGCTGGCAGACTCCTAAAATGGCGGTGCGGCTCCCAATATTCTAAAATCCCTGGAAAGTCCCTCTACTTATCGAGAGATCAACCAATTCTGAGCTAAATTGCCCAGCCTACGTTATGGAAAACCACCCAAGCACCTAACTGCCTATGAAAGATGTCTGACTTTCCCTGCTGGCTGCTGCTCTCTCTGATCCCAGGAGGCAGTCCAGCAGCTTGTCCCCCGATTAACTGCTGTTCCCCATGGAGTAAACTTGGTTGGTGGTCCACATAGCACACTTCCACACATATAGTGCCGAAAACCCAGGAGGGATGCCTGGGTCTCCTAAGACCTGGTTCCTCCTTTTACTGAACCGAACTGCAGACCGGACAGGACACTCAGGTGATACAGACCATCTTGCCTCTACTGGCTTCTGCCTCTCACTACCTCTGGCCCAAAATTTTGAGTCTATCTTCTCAACTGCTTTCCTTGGTCCCACTCACCTTCTGACAGAATTCGGGCCATTGCTCCTCTTGGAGCTGCTGGTCTATTTCTGTGCCCCCTTCTCTCTCTCTCCCGTCCTCCCTCCTTTTCTGTCTGTTTCTCGCTCTCCCTCCTTCCTCTACCTCCCTGCCCCGAGGTCTTCCCTTCTCTCCAGAGGCGCTTAGTTTCAAGTCGCGCCAGTACACCAAGCAGCTTCCCACACCCCTTGCTTGTCCTCACGACACCTTCACAAGCAACTTGGGCCCTCTTCTCCCTCAGGACGACATTGTGACCAGGACGCCTCTCACAGCTCCACTTCTCCGGGACGATCTCACCTTCCTCTTCCTCGAGCTGGACTTGGAAGGAACTATCTCACAGAACTCTCCCTTGCTCTAAGGATCGAGATGGCTCAGAAGTTCTGGTGGCTTCCCACTGAGCATTGTCCTACAACCTCCTCCTCTCCCCCTTCCCCATCCTGAACTTGAAATGCTCTCTCTCTCTCTCTCTCTCTCTCTCTCTCTCTCTCTCTCTCCCCTCACTCTCTCTTCCTCTTACAGGACTTGGAAGACTCTCACAGGTCAACAGTTCAAGGCGGCTCAGAAGTTCCAGGAGCTTCCCACCGGGTCCCTGTCCTAAGACCTCCCCTCTGCCTTCCTGGCCCTGGGCTTGGAAGGTTCTCTGCTTCATACTCTCACTGGTCTGTGACTTAAGGTGGCTGGGAAGCTCTGGCGGCCTCCCACCATGTCCGTGTCCTCTACCCTCTCCTGTCTCCCGTCTCTCTCTGTCCTCTTCCCGTGTGCCTGTTTCTCCCTCACTTTGCTGGGGATGGTCTCTGATCCCTGGCTGATACAGCCATTTTCAATCTAATTTTAGGTCTCCTTCTCTTCCATCCTTTACTCAAGGCTGTCTGTCCTCCTAATAGAGTCCCTGTACAGGCAGAATGGTCTGACCCCTCCCCCCAGAAACCCTTGCTTGCTCTGCTTCTTGCCGTGGACATGTAGGTATCTGCATCTGCCCGCTTTTCTAAATTCTTCAGAGAGATGTAATTTCTCTCCTTTTCTTCTTCACATCTCTTTTATAAACATGTGTTTTTTTAACGCTTTGGGCTGCGCTAGCATCTTGTACTTTCTTACTTTTCTCTACAGCCTCCTTCTCCCGGCCATGTGGCTGCCAGTCTGCCACATCTGACCTCCACACAGGCTTTAAACCTGCATGGCCTCATGACTTTATCCTAAAGCTTCTGTTTGGGTCCATTCTTAAATTCTTTTATAAATGAGACTGAGAACCTTCTAGAGGACTCCTTCTCCGCATATCATCTTGGTGACCACTAAGGGACCCCAAAATTCTAATAACTTATTTATTTGTTGGCCAAGTGCGCTGGATTTGGCTACTGAGCAGTTGAGCTCCTTTATCTATCTTGCTGTTTTTCCTCAGGGCATTTGAGACTGTAAGCTGCTTTAAAAATGTTTCAAAAGCCATTTCTTTCCTGGAATTTTTCTCAGGCTTCTGGTTTTTTATGTGTGTGGTTGTTCGTTTTTCTCTCCGTGGGTTCGTTCCATGGGTGGGGGAAAGGAGAACAGTCAAGGGGCCTAGAATTTGGACCTCAGTCCCCCGCTGTGCACCAAGCTTTGCTTAGTTAGACCAGGTGGTCCCAAGGAAGCTACTTTCTAACTACACAGAAGCATTTTTAAATTTCAGTGAGGCTAAACGTGTGCTCTCAGAGCAACAGCCTAAGGACGTGTGTTCTGGACACAGCTTCCATTTTTGTCTGTTGTTGTTGCTGTTGTTGTTGTTGTTGTTGTTGCTGTTGTTGTTGTCCTGCCACCTTCACAAGTTTCTTTCCCAGCAACAGCTTGTATCTGAGAACGAAGAGACGCAGAAGACATTGCTTCACATTCACAGATGCAGTGGGTGGTGAGAAACATGGACTCCCTTCCTTGGTTTGAAACCATGAATTTCTCTGCTTTGCTACTCTATATGGAGCCTAGGTATCTGAGGGCAGTTCCTCCTACTGCTTCAGTGTGACTTAACTGGGTGCTTTCTAAAAGTAAAAGAGGGTTGCTGTTCACATTTAATCTGTGAGATATGTGAATCCCATGGATTTGTGTTCTGGTGGGTTATGGGCCTATTTTATCGTGGAGCTGAGCTCACTAAAGTAGCCATGTGAATTGGTCACCGTCATGACTGGTGACCTTACCAAGAGGGAGGCAATCATGTGATCTGGCCTCTATCTTGGTTGATGAAAGCATCAATATGACATAATTCAAAATGGTGACACCCAGGAATTTATCAGTACTACTGAACTCTAGGGGCCCATGATAACCTGGGAATTCCCTGGACTGCAGACATTTAATCACATGTCCTAATCCTCTTGCAAATTTTGTTTTGGTTTTCATCTTGGATTCTTGACTAGATCATAGAAAAGGAAGAGATTCCAATACAGTCTCTATTGTAACAAGGTCAGACTAAGGAGGTAATAGCAGACCTCCACAATGGGAGTTTAAATTTTAACATTATTTTGACCTATTTCTAAATGGGATTATTTTGAGTGCTATTTAAATTTTATTTATTCTTAACCTGAAGTCTTAGTGTTTCCTTTACTGTCCTGCCTGTCTCCTCTGATTTATGTTATGTTAATAACTTAGACAAGGGGAACTCTACTGGGAGCTATGTAAGGCATCTCCCTTCTGCAAGAAACATTAAATATTAGTCTTCTCTTCAAAACCTGTAAAACTTAGAACTTGGTTTATGAAAAGAAATTCTAATCTTTTAATCCCACCACACCTTGTAAGACTTTTAAGGGAAGGCCACGGTGCATCCCTGAACCTGATGGCCTAGGGCAGCTGAGCTCTTCTCTCTTTAAGCAGATTGTTTTGAACAACCTTATGCAAAAGTAGAATCTGCCTGTCGAGTTACTTCTGTGTTCCTTGTGAGGCTCTTCGATCATAACACCCTTCAGTTATTATCTCTTCAAAAGAGAGCAAGATAGGACAGAGCAAACAGCGCTCTTTTCTAGGCCACTGAGCCTTTACTATGTAAATATTAAGGAGTCAGAGACACAAGCTTTCTGCCCCTCTGCTCTGTGGCGCACCTCGGTTTCGTGTGACTGTGTTGTTGTCTGTGATGATTGTTTCCATGTATTGTTTCTGTCAAGACAATTTTTGAACTGTGGCCACTTCAGCTTTTTCTCCTTTCTCATTCTTTTATTGTGCACAAAAATTACTGGAGAATGACTGGTTTTATTTTGGCATGCCTAATCAAAATACACGTGTCCAAATTTATAAATATAAATATTTTAATGATGCATTCAAAGGCCTTATATACTTGGGTATGCTAATTATCTTTAAATCTATTGAACACTGTCTCTAGGTCTATTAAGTGTTTCACGAAACTTTCAAATGCTAATTGCCTATACAAAACAGCATCTAAGCCAGTTGTTTAAAAATTCTGTTTTTTAAATAACTTTTTTTGGTTTTAGTTTGTTTTCAAGGTGTTTTAAGGTATTCACTTTGTCCACTTCCAAGGTGTTTGGGTTTAAAAATAACAAAAACCATTATCTCAACAAAGAGTAATTACAAAATCTTGGTTACTAAAATCTATCATATATTATTAAATATGTATACATGGTCAACATGAGCTTATTGTTTTTAATTAATTTACTTGGTATCAAATTGTAAAGTCTCATACAAACTAAAATTCTTAAATTAACCCAAAAATATTTTTTCAGGTCAAATGTTATCTCTTTAATCCTTATCTAGAACATGGTTCCTATTACTCAAATATATCAATTAATTTTAAGTCTCTCTTTCTCTCTCTCTTCCTCTCTCTCTCTCTCTCCATATATATATATATATATATATATGGTAAAGTATTAATTGCTTGGTAAATTTGTTTGTGAATGTTATTAAGCAAGTTTATTGAAGGTCTGAGCAGGGTTACAGAGATACAGAAGCTGGTATAATAATTACTGTTACAGTCAACACTTCCAGTCCACTCCTCTGGCATGTACTGCACACCCAGTTACAGTCTTAGATTAAATGGCTGCAGACAAGTGCTGGGGTCATCTGCAGCTGCTGGAAAATGTCCTTTATGTGTCCCTATATTAAGCAAGTGTTACTTCTGGTATTTTCCTTTGCCCGTAACAAGATAACTTGGCTCAAGAGGAGCGAGGTTTTACCTCCTCGAACCAGATATATACGGTACAGAAGAAAACTGAATCTTGATCATCTTATTTCTTGTCTATAGGTATGTGATGTGACCTCCCCCATTCCTTCCAGAAAAAAAAAAAAAAAAAAAAAAAAAAAAAAAAAAAAAAAAACTGTAAATCAGGATATGGGGCCTGGGAAAGAAAGGAGGGTGCTTCTGTTTGTAGTAAACAGCCTTCATTGGAGACAGAACTAAGCAAAGTATTTTAAGTTCCTTTCCTGGGCTATGCCTACTTAACCTGTGATGTTAAATCTCTTTTCCTGATTTATTTCCACCCTTCCTACATTATCTGGATAGTACCTAGATCTACTAAAGTAATCTTAAATTCCCTAAAGTCAAACTTACGTCAAACCTTAAATTAATTCTTATAAACACTAACTTAAGGAACAGAATATATGTCTAGTCAAGGTTGAAGAGCGTGTGGTTTCTGCTCAAGCTTTATCTACATATTACATGGTAATTAGAAGTACCAGACTGATGTAACTAACGTTCTTGGGTATTTAGTAACCAGATTTTAAGGCCTATAATCATCTGGTCAGAGGGACTAAAAGGGACAATTTTTGTTCCTTGCCCTCCAAAGTCAACTGCCCCAAGAAGACTATGGGGCATCTCTTGAAATGCCCTGTACCTGTGAGGACCACCTGTCCTGTTCACAGAGTCCATGGAGACCCTACTAGAAGGACTCAAACCCGTGCCCAGCCTACAAAAAGAGGCTCAACACAGAGGAACAGTTTCCTCCGTGGTCAAGCAGACCTTCTAACTCACCCTCACATTGCTGGAAAAGGAAACCCAAAGGTGCTGACAGGGGCTCCCCTGCCCCAAAGCCCAATTGACCTCCTGAGGACCAGAGCCTCAAATGACCTTCACAGCAAAAAAAATTTCAATTAATTTGAACCAAGTGTATGATCTTAAACACCCAAGAGGAAAGTATAACCAAAGATTAAAATGATTGGTATATTTCTTTTTTGTTGTTGTTTGGTCTTTTTGAGACAGGGTCTCCCTGTAGCCCCAGCTGTCCTGGAATTCACTATGTAGACCAGGCTGGCCTTGAACTCACAGAGATCCACCTGACGCTGCCTCCCAAGTGCTGGGACTACAGGCGTGCACACCACGCCGGCTGGTATATTTCTTTAAGAGTCCAGAGGATTGCACTTCCCAGACATATAAGATGCTATTTAGACAATTTCTCACAAATGACTTTGCTTTTAATAAGAAAATGCTGCTCAGGGGCTGGAGAGATAGATGGCTCAGTCATTAAGAACACTGACTGTTCTTGCAGAAGACCCGGGTTCAATTCCCAGCACCCACATGGCGGCTAACAACCATCCGTAACTCCAGTTCCACGGGAATCCGACACCTTCTTCTGACCTCCGAGGGCACTGCACGACATGGGTGCACTTACACACATGCAGGCAATACACTCATTCACATAAAATAAAAATAATATTTTTTTTAAAAAAGGAAAGAAAGAAAGTGCTGCTCAAGTGTAAGACTTCAAATCCTGGCCTCATCACTCCGCAGCGCCACCTGCAGCCAAAAGGAAAACCACTAGTGTTCTTTTCTAAAAGTTAAGTGATGGCTAAGTTTCTTCTCTCCCTGTCTAGAGGCCATTTGGGAGGGAGCTCACACTGTGATTCCAGCCACTCCAGCAACTATCAAAGTGCCTGAAAAGCAAATCCTGAGTCCAGCCATGGCAGCCAAAATAAAAATGAAGAGAAACCCAATAGATGGATGCTTTCAGAAGCCCGCATCAAGAAACTCTGATTTGAAAATTCACCCTGTTCTGACTTCTCCTGGTTCCCTGCCTAGAATTTGTGCCTATCTACTCTTGCCTTTACTTCCTCCCTCCTCAGCCCACTGACATCCACCCTCCTCATAATGATGATTATTCCGTGCCTTTTAATTTTTTTCAAGACAGAATCGAGAGGTGACCTGATGGTCAGTGACCCGGCACTTCTGACCAATATTCCAGCCTTTTGAGACCATCCCTCTTTTCCAACATCCCTGTTCAGCAGTAAGTTGCTAAAGAAAGACCACCATCACCCCTCACCACCCACAAAAGACTGGAATGTGAGGTTGCTGGCAGACTCCTAAAACAGCGGCACAACTTCCAGTATTCTAAAACGACGGGCCTGAGCTTAGCCCAGGAAAATTTCTCTGTTTATTGGGAAACCAACCAATTCTGAGCTAAACTGCCCAGCCTGTGTCATGGAAAGTTACCCAAGAACCTAACTGCCTATAAAAGATGTTTGACTTCCCCTGCTGGCTGCTGCTCTCTCTGATGCCTGGAGGCAGTCCAGTAGTTTATACCCCAATAAACTGC
Source organism: Nannospalax galili (assembly GCF_000622305.1). Taxonomy (NCBI): domain Eukaryota; kingdom Metazoa; phylum Chordata; class Mammalia; order Rodentia; family Spalacidae; genus Nannospalax; species Nannospalax galili. The sequence continues at coordinate 804,369 of NW_008339924.1, forward strand.
TGTCCCCCGTGGAGCGGTCTTCATCCGTGGGCTTCGCCGTGTGCCTCCATACAATTTATATCTGAGTTTCTCACTGACTTCAGTCGCCTGTGAACGCTATTGTTCTGTTGACCCAAAAGCCATAACTCTCACCTTGAAGGGGATAATTCTGGAGTGAAATATGAGTGACCATGGCCTGGGAACACAGACTCAGGTTACCCCAAATTCTGTATCCCAATGTGGTTAACTGTTTATTAAGTTTTATAGTAACAAAACAAAGAAAAGTCATAAATCAAGACACTTTTCAAATACATTGGTGGAAACAGTAAGTAGACAAATACAGCAAAAGAGAAATCTCAGCGACAAGCCTCCGATGCTATCTGATGGCATTCTTAGCCTTTTGAAGGGTGGGAACCATTTCTTTTGTTAATACATTTGTTAATCACAAAAATGTTAAGTCAGAAACCGAGGTGGGAAAGAAGTGGCTGATTATGACCAAACATGGCCTTAGATAAAATGTACATAAGCTCTGGATTAGCAACATTCCAAACTCTCCACAGTCATCAAAGCACTAATCAGTTTGTCAGCCTTGCAGGAAGCTCAGTCCAAGACGCAGGATTTTCTGGGACTTTTCATTCACAGTCCTTTGGCTCAGTTTCCACGTCAGCATGTAGAGTCCCATCTCTCTGCCCACAAGGCTCCTGTCCTGCCCTGTTCTTTTGAGCACTGGGCTCCTCCGCTACGGAACTCACTGATTTTTGTCTTAAAAGGTTTTGTGTGTTCTTTCTGTAGCGTCCTTGGGGTTTTCTGCACAGACAGGCGTCCTATCTGGATGGAGCTCTCTTGGTGTCTTTCTTTAAGTGTTGGTTCAAGTCTTTGGCTTATTTTTAAAACTGAACTGGGTAAGGTTTTTTTCTATAAGACCCTGTCTCCTGTGGGAAATGCAGATGGAATTGTGCTGTGCTTTCTATCAAAGGGTTAAATGAAACAAATGGTGTTCCATCTTCAAAGAAATCAGTAAAGGCGCCAAAAATCTCTCTTGCAGTCACTTGTCTAAGATCAAAGCGCATGTGCAAGGTTGCCCTCTATGCCCGCTTGCCTCCTGTTCACAGAAGCTGCACTTTGCTTACTAACTGCACTGCTTTAAAGCTAATCAATCTCATAAGGACATGAGACCGAGCTCTGGCCTCTCAGAGTGAGGTACAGGATCCCTTTCCTTGGGCATGTGCACCTACATGCTTGATTTGAGCTACACACCCTTCTACAAAGTAAAACTTCTTGCTTTGCCAACATGCTTTAGACTGTGTGGTCATTTTCCTGAGACAGGAGACCCATTTCTAACATCCCACACTTTATTTGAAAATATTTTGGTATCTGCCACTTGTCTTCATTCCCTCAGAGTATCTTCTATAGATAAAATGTTCAGCTGCCAGTGTTAGAGTAGCAAAAAAGTCCCATAAGATTTACTGGTCAAAAAGTAAAATCTCTAATGTGTCTGTCTCAAGACCCACCTTTCCCGTTTCACTGGTGAATCACCTGGTCATAGGACCACCCTAGGAAGGCAGGTGCACTTTAAGTCATTCCTGATAGATGGACGGAATGCCTAGTGTGCTGATGAGATAGTGATCTTTTCCTGCCTGGAATCCTGCCTCTCAGTGCAGAACTTCTGGACCAGCCACAGTCCCGTCGTCTGTAAATATTCCTGCTTGTCTGAGTTCTCCAGAAAAGCATAATCTCCCCTTCCCTTCTTCATATCCTTTCTCTAAAATGCCTTCTCGAAGGCGCTGGGCTGCCCTAGCATCTTGTGTGTGTCTCCACTTTTTCTCTAAAGCCTCCTTCCCACCACCACGCGACTGCTAGTCTACCATGTGTCTGACCTCCATCGGGCTCTAGACCTGCAGAAGTCCGTGGCTTCCTTCCTTCTCCCTCCAGTCTCCTCCTCAGGGCAGCGGCTGAGAGTCCCAGCTGACCTGCTCTGAGGACTTGTCTGTAAATTCTAATAAAATTGTTTGAAAACTTCCGTTTGAGTCTATTCCTAAGTTCTTTTATGAACAGGACTAAGAACCCTCTAGGGAGCGCTGTTTTTCCCCTTGTAGCATCAGAACTGCCTTCTACAACACTGGGCTTTGGCTGATGAGCCTGTCACGTGATTGGAACGTTGTGCTGCTTCCTTTCCAGCGCCTGTTACCTGGCCGGTGACTCAGGGTTAGGGCTTTCGGTCAACAGACAGCAGTGAGTGGCCACCCCAGCTTGATCCTGTTCTCAGAGAGAGCACCAGTATCAAACCACAGGATGATGTTTGCTGAAGGGGCTTGTGCCTGTCCTTTATCCTACTGAGGATGCTCTCTTCTCTCCTGGAATTTTTGTTTAAAACGTGGGCTGGGGAGATGGTCCAATGAGCAGGGTACTTGCCATGCGTGCACAAAGATCTAGTTTAATCTGAGCACCCACATTAAAATGTCATGCTTGTGATCCCAGTGCTGAGGAGATGGAGACAGGGGATCCCTGGAATTCAATGGCCAGCCAGTCTAGCTAATCAGGAGGTCCAGGCCAGTGAGAGACTCTGTCTCAAAGTACAAGATGGAGACCAGCAAGACGGCCCAGCTGAAAGGGCCTGTCACTCAAGTCTGACAGCCTGAGTTCAAGCCCTGGAACTCAATAAAGGTGGAAAGATAAAGATAACTCCAGGAAGCTGCCCTCTGTCCTCCACACATGCACTGTGGCATGAACCACACACACACACACACACACACACACACACATAGTAAAACCAGAAAATCAAGATGGACAGCTACTGAGGAATGACACCTGAGGTTATTGTCTGTCATATGCACATACATACAAGTGCACGTGCACCACATTCACATGTACACACAGACACCCATATCTTGTGCTAGTTTGAATGAGAAATGTGCCTCATAGGCTCAGGTATTTGAACACTTGGTCCCAGTTGGTGGTGCTATTTGGGGAGGTTTTAGAACCTTCAGGAAGCCAAGTCTTGCTGGAGGAAGCACATCACTAGGGGCGGGCTTTCTGTGTTTACGGCCATGCCCCACTTCCAACAGGAAATCACTGATACACACTTGCACACACACACATACAAAGAACATCACTTTTTGTTTTTGTATATTGTATTTTTATTTCAAATTTTTTGGCGTTTTATTTTTATTTTACATGTGAATGTTTTGCCTACACGTATGCACTCGCACCATGTGCATTTAATGCCCACAGTGCCCAGAGGAGGGCATCAGATCCCCTGGAACTGGAGTCAAGGATGGTTGTTAGCTGCCATGTGGGACCTAGGAACTGAACGTTAGTCCTCTACAAGAGCATCAGGTGCTTTATTTTTTTAATGTGACTCCTAATGACCCACTAGGAAAATTTTTGCTTCCTATACCTGCGACTTTGAGCTCTGCTGGCTTAGAAGTTTTGATTCCAAAGTGTGTTTCTGCCAGGAGACACAAAAAACATCCCATTGAACTGGAAGCTAAGACACCCCCCTCCACCCCAGACACTTTGGGCTTCTGATGCCCTTAAGTCAGCAGGCTAAGAAAGGAATAACAGTATTGGGAGGGGTGATTGACCCAGACTACCAGGGGGAAGTTGGACTGGCTCTCCACAATGGTGGTAATGAAGATTATGTCTGAAAGGCAAGAGATTCTTTAGGGAACATTTTGGCGTTACCATGTCCTGTGACTAAAGTCAATGGGAAACTGCAGCAACCCAATCCAGACAGGACAACATGTGGCCCAGACCCTTCAGGGATGAAAGTATGGGTCACTCCTCCAGGAAAAGAGCCAAGACCTGCAGAGGTGCTTGCTGATGGTGGAGGAAATACAGAATGGGTAGTAGAGGAAGGTAGTTCCAAATACCAACTTAGGCCACGTGACCAGTTGCAGAAATGTGGATTGTAATTGACATGAATGTTTTTGTCTTATTTGGTTAAGAATGTGCTTCTGCGTATATACACATATGTTAAGCAGATATTTGTGTTATTCTCTTTTGAATATGTAATTGAGATGTGTTAAGCAATTAAGTGTTGTAAACCTATATGATCATGTTAGATTAAGAGCTACTAAAGGACTAAGCATTCCTCAAAGACCTTACCACCTACTCTAATGCATTGGTCATTGTATGGTAGAATAGTCATATCATGTTAGGTGAAATTATGACGTCACCAGCGCTTTCATTTAAAAATCAAGCATGACATAAGGAGATGCTATTAGGTGTCAAGTTGACAAGGGATGGATTTGTGATGGCTAATCCTGGGTGTCAACTTGATTGGATCTGGGATTACCTGAAATGAGAGAGACCCTCCTAATTGGATCTTCTGAAGCTGGAAGACACACCCTAAATGTGGGTATCTGATGGCAGCTATATAAAAAGCCATGGCAGAAAGAGGTCTTGCTTTTTGCCCCTTGCCTCCTCTCGAAGCAGTGAGTTTGTCTTGCTGCTGTGACCAGCTTCTTCAGATTCCAACGTAGACTGAAGACCAGCAGATCTCTTGGAATTCGTCAGGTGTTCAGCACCAGATTGGGACTACTGAGACATCCAGCCTTGTGGACTGAGCGATTCAGTGTGGTGCAGCCATTGGTGGACTACTCTGACTCTATCCTGTAAGCTAATGTGATAAATCCATGTATTCATTCATTCTACCGGTTCTGTTTCTTTAGAGAACCTTGACTACCACAGTGTGTATGAGTGTTATGCCTGCATGTGTGTAAGTACATCCATGTCATGTAATGCCTGCAGAGGACAGAAGAGAGTGTCGTCGGATCATCTGGGACTGGAGTTAAGTTATAGATGGCTGTTAGCCACCATGTGGGTGCTGGGATTTGAACCCAGATCTTCGGCAAGGAAAGACAGTGCTCTTAACTGCTGAGCCATCACCAGCCCCAGAATATTGCTTTTTCTTTGTCAAGTGATATTATCATGCATTTTCTCTTCTTTTGACAGCTATTTGGTGAAATATGTACATTTATTTTTGAATATCAATCCTGCATTCTTAGGATAAATGCCACTGTGTGTGTGCATGCACCCTTCTGGATACAACACAATTTGTTGGTGTTTTGTTGAGGGCTTCAGTCTGAAACACACCCCACAGGCTCCAGATTTGAACTCCTTTCCCAGCTGGTGCTGGTGTTTTGGGAGGTTGTGCATTCTTTAGGAGGTAGGGCCTGGCTGGCAGAGGTAGGTCACAAGACGCAGGGCTATGCGAGCTGCCAGTTGCCTCTGACTCCACTGCCCACCCTGCTTCCTGCTCTGCAAAGCCTTTAGAGACCATGAGCCAAGGCTAATCCTTCTGTGAGCTCTTGTTTTCAGGCAAAGCAGTCAGCCCCGTGGAGAGTGGCTGATACGGCATCAGTCTCAGGAAAGACACAGGCATACAGTTTAGTCCTTCGTCTGGGTTTGGTGTCAGGGTAAGGCTGGCTGCGTTAAGTGCGTGGGAAATGTCACCTGCTTTTCAGTTTTCTTAAAGAAACTGCATTCTCTTCACCACTGGTGTTATTTCTTCAATATTTGCTGGAGTTTGCCAGCGAGACCATCTGGCCTAGAGATTCTTTCTCAGGAGGATTTCTAACCGTAAATCCAGCTTTTTCTCTCTTAGTGTTATTTGTTGGGGAGCAGGTGCCCTTGCCCATGCATGCACATGTGGAAGCCAGAGGTTGACGTCGGGGACCCTCCACTTTATTTTCTGAGACAGGGTCTCTTGCTGAACCTAAAGCTGGCTGTTTCAGCTAGACTGGCTGACTGGCAAGCCTCGGGACCTCTCCTTCCCTGCACTGGGGCTGCAAACCACCATGCCTGTCTTTTTACCTGCGTTTCTGGGGATCCCAACTGCAGTCTTCACACTTACGAGGCAAGCATTTTAGCCACTGAGCCATCGCCCAGCCCCTAGGTTTTCTATCCTTTCAACTGTTTACTTCTCTCTCAACCTTTGTAGTTATTGCCTCTCGATTTCTGAGTGAGAAGTTAGGACTGGGGTCTGATAAAGTGAGTATTTGATCTTAAATAGATGAGAAGTTGATTGGCTCCATTTTATCACTGGCAAAATTTCCAGATTAAATATGGCTGCTGAGGTCAGTTTTCCAACTTTAAAGCTGTGTAATTACATCTCCACACCCCTGAATGATGTTGCAACTGTTTCTCTTGTTCCTCATGCTGTTACTACAAAACAGCTCAGGACACAGGCTTGGTGTTGCCATGATAGATTCTGGGTGGAGACTAACTCTCTGAGCAGTTATATTTGTGACAGTCTAAAAAACAAAACCATGGGCTAAATAGCCCCAGAATTTCCTTGAAGCCCCACCTTGTTAGGACACTGAGCCACGGTTCTCAAGAGAGCAGAGCCCGGCAGAATTCGCCATCCTCTTCCCCACGCCACGCCTGCTTTCGTTTCCCAGCCACCCTCTCCTCCTTCCTGGCCATTTCTTTAGTAGCAGTGAAATACACCTCACATCCTACCTACCATTTGGAGAACCTGTGAGTCTCGCCGTCTTTGCCCAAAACCTCATCATCCCGAACAAAAACACTACCACAGGAGCAGTAGCTGCCCTCTCCCCAGCCCCAGCTGGCAGCTCAGTTCTACCTCATATGAACAGAATGACTCTCACGACTTCACATAAGTGAAATCTGCACATTTATCCTTCCACAACCGTTTTCAAGGTAAGTCACGTCTATGTTGTCTCAAATGTCAAAATGTCACTCCTTCGCATACCCAGATAATACTCTGTGGCAGAAGGCAAGAATGTCACCTGCCCCGGAGTCTGTCGTCTGTTCTGGGTTTTCTCACCTCTCTGGGGGTCTGTCACCTGTTCTATTGTCTGCCGCCTGCCCTAGGGTCTGTCACCTACACTGAGTCTGTCACCTATCCTGGGTCTGTCACCTGTCCCCATACCATCCCATACTGCCACCATGAGCAGCTCCGCCCCACGTGCGGTCAGCCTGTGCCCTGAGCAGTGGAAACGCACAGAACAGGGTGGAGGCCCCTTCTGATGAGGCATGCAGCTGTTCCCATACATCGGAAACTGTCCAGTGACCACCAGGCTGAGGAGCCCACCCAGCTTTGTAGGTGGCTAAGCACACACACACACACACATACACACACACACACACACACACACACACACACCACTCTAGGCCAGTGGCTGTCTGCAGTAATGAACCGTAAACCATCTTTGGGAGATTAGAGCTGAAGCCGCATTAACTCCACACAGCAGAGTGAGGACATAATGAGATGAGACGATCATCCTGCAGCTGAAATCTCTGGGTCCCAAAGCCTCAAACTTCCCAACTGCAACTGAGCTTACAAGAAGGTCCCCCTGGGCTTGCCAATGGAGGCTGCCACAGAGGGATGGGCCAAGGCAGGAAAGATCCTGCAGACAGGAAGACCTATTACCGAGGAGGAACAGGGGGGCTCTTCAAGTGGAAACCATAATCACAATCCCTAAGTACCTGGACGATTATCATTTTAAGAATAAAATTATACAGAGGTCAGCTTGAATCGAGTCATTGGAAAAATGAGGACACAGGATCAGAGGCCCCACAATGGCTAAAACTTGCAGTCAAGGGCCCCTGTGCAGCTGTGGATAACAGGTAGACAGAACAAGCAGCAGGGATGGTCTAGAACCTTCCAAGCCTGCAGCTCCCCCATCTGGAGACCCACAGCAGCATGTGGAGAGGGGCCTGCCTGCCTGTGATGGGGCAGTGGGAGCCCACCCTCTTCCCCCATCTTACCCAGGATGACTGGGCCTGAGTTCCCCCTCCAGACTGGAGAGTGCACTAGTTCTCCATGCTGACCCTCTGGTTTGCAAAAGGACTTGTGAGTCTGAGAATCCATGAAAAGCCCTCTGAAGCCCTGCAAATCGGCCTCCTGTTCCCAGAGCTGAGTGTCCTCCTGCAGATGTTCCAGTCATGGCAATGGGCCCATCACCTCAGCACATCTCCACAGCGACCTTTGCTTTCACGTTCATCTCCACAGAGGACAACAGAACAGATGGGTTCAGAGTACCGAGAGTTCAGAGAAGTCAGATTCCTGCTGTTGCTGGCCCCCCAAAAAGCAGGTCCTGCCACCCAGATCCCACCCTACCACCAGCTGGCTATTCCCAGAGCCACAGACATGTTGGTGTGCAGCTGAGCTGTGATGGCTGATCTCGGTTGTCAACTCAACATACTTGGGAAGAGGGACCCTCAACTGAGGAATTTCTCCATCAGATTGGCCTGTGGCCATGTCTGTTGGGCATTTTCTTGATTGCTAATTAATATAGATGGCCCAGGCCCTGGTGGGTGCCATCCCTAGACAGGCAGGTCTGGGCTGTATAGAAAAGGTGGTAAGATAAACACTAACCAACGTTCCTCCATGGTTCCTGCCTCGGCTCCTGCTCGAGTTCCCACCCTGTCTTCCCTCAGAGCTGGACTGTGATCTTGGCAGGTAAGCCAAATAAGAAGTGAACCAGGACAAGGGCTGAGACCGATGCTGTCCTGGCTTCAGAGACAGCAGACAGGGCACACTGTCGAGGCAGAGCTGTCGGCCAAATGAATGTGCAAAGCCAGAGAAGTGCAGCGTCCGCTCAGGGCAGCTACCCCATACCCCTCATGATCTAATCACTTCTGGAAACCCCTCACAGACATGACAAAGGTGTGGTTGACAGTCACTGGCTTTTCCTGAGCCAATCAAGTTGACCATCGTGATTGACGGTCACACTTTCCTTGTCCACAGAAGGTATCTGTTAAGTGAAAATGTGATGGCTCAGTGCATAAGCCCACTGGCTGCACTTCCAGAGGACCCGGGTTCAGGTCCCAGCACCCACATGGCAGTTAACAATCCTCCATAACTCCAGTTCCAGGGGAGCCAATGCTCTCTTCTGCCTCCAAGGGTTTTGCCCACGCGGTGCACTTACATACATACAGGCAAAAACACTCATGCACATAAAAATAAATAAATAATTATTTTTAAAAGAAGTTCAAATGTGGCCAGAGAGATGGCTCAGGATAAAGGGACTTGCCACTAAACCTGACAACCAGAGTTCAATCCCTGGCATCCACATGGTAGTAAAAGAGAAATGATTCACATAAGTTGTCCTCTGACCTCTACATGCACACCTTAGCACATGCTCACACAAGCATGCACACACACACACACACACACACACACACACATTTGCTCACACACACAAATGCACATGCTGAACATACAAAATAAACAGAAAAGAAATTTGAATGAACATATGTCTCTACCTAGTCCGTATCCTGGAAGAGACAAGTTCCACTAATTAGGGAACAGCTTGGAGCCAGCTCACCACTGGAGAGATATAAACACATTGCACTCCACCAGCATAGTCACATTACCTTCAGAAGAAGGAGAATTAAGAAGAGAGGGCCTCATAAGAGAGGTGGAAATCCCAACCAAAAAAATGATAAATGTGTGAGGTGACAGATATGCTAAGTGCCCTGCTTTGATCATTACAATATACATGTGTACCAAATATCACACTGTACCCCCAAAATATGAACCTGGCATTTTAAAATTCAATAAACAAGTTCTTTTGAAGATTTCTTATCAGTGGCTAGAGAGCTAACTCAGCTGTTAAGAGAGCTGACTGTTCTAGAGGACCTGGGTTCAGTTCCCAGCATCCACATGACAGCTAACAAGTATCCGTAACACCAGTTCCAGATCCTACACCCTCTCTGGCCTCCATGAGCATTGCATGCAAGTGGCGTATCTACATACATGCAGGCAAACACTCATACACCAAAATAAAATAAATCTACCTTTTTATTTTATTTATTATTTTTATTTTGAGTATATGAGTGTATTGCCTGCATGTATGTAAGAGCATCTGTGCCATGCAATGTCCATGGAATTCAGAAGAGTGGTCAGATTTCCTTAGAACTGGAGTTACAGACAGTTGTTAGCTGTCATGTGGGTGCTGGGAACTGAACCCGTAAGGGCAGCCAGTGCTCTTAACCACTCAGCCACCTCTCCAGCCCTGAATAAACCTTTTTTTTTTTTTGGTCTTTTTGAGGCAGGGTCTCCCTGTAGCCCCAACTGTCTTGGAACTCACTATGTAGACCAGGCTGGCCTTGAACTCACAGAGATCTACCTGCCTCTGCCTCCCAAGTGCTGGGATTAAAGGTGTGTCCCACCACGCCCGGTTTAAACCTATTTTTTAAAAATACTTCTTATCAGGGCTGGAGAGATGGTTCAGCAATTAAGAATATTGGTTGTTCTTGCAGAAGACCCAGGTTCGAATCCCAGCACCCACATGGCAGCTAACAACAGTCCATAACTCCAGTTCCAGGGGATCCAATGGTCTCTTCTATCCTCCACAGGTATTGCACGACATGGGTGCACTCACCTACATTCAGGCGATACACCACACACATAAAATAAAAATAATAATAAAAAAATTTTTTAAATACTTATCAATGACACTGATTGAAGAGGCCAATGAGATCATATTCTCTCTCTCTCTCTCTCTCTCTCTCTCTCTCTCTCTCTCTCTAAAAATCTCTTTCTCTGTATATAGGTACCCATGTACGGGGGGGGCAGTTACATGTGGAAGCCACAGGTCAACCTTAGGTGTCATTCCTCAGGTGCTGTCCATTTTGCTTTTAGAGGCGGGCCTTGCTGGCCTAGAGCACACCATGTGAGCCAGGGTGACTGGCCACAGAGCCCCTGTGGTCCTCTTGGGACCCTGCATTGGGGTCAGAGGCACACACCACCACAACTGGCTTTTTGTGTGAGTTCTGGGCATCGAGCTCAGTCCTCATGCTTATGTGAAAGCTCCTTCTCAGCTGAACTGTCTGCCCACCCTGAAGTCATATTATTAGTGTGCAAGAGGAAGCAACTGTCGATCAAAACTTCTATACCCAGCCAAAATATTCAAAAGTATGAGTAAAGACAGTTTGGGACAAAAACTTTACCACATTTGGAAGAACTTGATAGGGTATGTTTTCCAGCCAAGTAATAGTAGAGTCCAAGGAAAGACCACGAGTCAATAAATTGATAAACATGGTAATCATCTAAATAGCCATTGGCTGCGAACAAAGGGGCTAGGAGAGACTTTATCAGCAGCAAAAGACTCATCTCACAGTGTGGTGCATGAAATGCCTAATGAATCCAATGGAGACGGACTGTACATGCTGGATGCCAGATAACTAAAAGGCCATTCTCAATGTGCTTCTGAATAATTAAGATGTCCTGAGAAGCCAGCACTCAGGGAGAGGGCACTTTCTGTGAGCTGACTTTGCACTGGTCACAGGCTTCTGCCCCAGGGCCACCAAGAGCACAGGTGGGGCTCTGGTGAACACACTCAGGTTTCCTCGGTGTAGAAAGCATGGGAAGCTATGTGTTGTGCAAGTGTGTACGTGTGAGTACCACATGTGCACATGTACAAGTGGGTGCACTCACACATGTATGTCTGTATACAACAGGACTAAGATGCACATAAGGGAACATTAATGCACGTCTAATGGAATTTAGCACCACAGATTAAAGAGAAAAGAATGGTCAAATGTGGTGCTGTGCAACTATAACCCCAGCACACAGGAGACCGAGGCAGGAGGATTGTAAATTCACCATAGCAAAACCAAAGGGAGGATGGGGAGAGGTGAAAAGCCCTTTCAGTAATTAATGCTGGGGAAACCGGTTACTATCTAAAAGAAGAGCGAAAGAAAATGCGGTCCTACCTCGCTGCAAAATTCCAAATGCCCTAAGGGCTTAACAATAACATAAACATTTATAGAGCTTTAAACGTCAAAGGAGGAGAGCGTCGTCTGACCACAGGCTAAGGAACGTTCTTAAACCCCTAGAATCACAAACTCAGAAGGAAAAGATGGCTTATTCTGGGGCATTGAAATTCATCAAGCAGCATAAACAAACGGAAGGCGCAGGGCACCGACTGGGAGGAGATATTTGCAACACACACGGATGACAAGGGATTAGTGTCTAGAATGTATAAATAACTCCACCAGATCAGTAAGAAACTGACAAATCACTTGCGGTAAAAATGGGCATCAGAGCTGAGCATGGGTGTGGAGTGGAGCTGGTGGACTCAGAGGCATCCAGCATCCAGGTGGATGCAAAGCAAAATCAGAATTTAAACTTTTTTTTTTGCAAAACTGTCCCTGGTCCAGAAATATGAAGCCTCACTGAGGCTGTGGAGGCTGAGCTGAGGCCGGAATCATTTCCAAGAGGTGTTGTGGACGAGGGTGATGTGGGGGCGTGTCACCCTGCAGTCAGCTGTGGCCCTTGGGACCTGGGTCCTTATAAGCACCTTCCAGGGTTTTCCCACCACAACACCAGTTCAAAAGGACAAAACACAAATGGCGCCCAAGGGCACTGGTAAGGCTCCAAGTCACCCTGAAGGACACATGGATGGACAGCAAGACCCCTACTCACCTGCAGAAGCCTCGGGGTAGATCCCTCCCTGGGCTGGGCAAGAATGTTCGTTGGGACAATTTTCTTAGTTTTGCAAAATTACCCAAATACAGGCAGTTGGGGCATGGATTGTGGTGCCTTAGACCTCAGCATGCACTCAACTTGAGGGGTTTTCTGGGACTACCTGTGGGGTGGAGACAGGAACCCTCTCATGTTGTCTGAAGCAGTCTTTCCTTGTGGTTTTGCTGATGTGGAAACGCTGTTTTCAAAGGCTGCGGAAGCACAAAACTGAAGTAGCGCGTCCCTTGGGAGTGGGAGAGGCGTGCGGTTGGGGACGATCCCACGGGAGCTTCAAAACTCCTGGGGCATTTACTTGCTTGCTTGCCTCAGCCCGAGTGCTGATGCTCAGCTGATGCTTTGCTATTCCCGTCCACACCGTCTCTATCTACCGGATAGGAAGTCGTTGAGATCGGCACTCCACACCATGCTGCTGGTTCTCCACTGCCTGTGACGAACCATTGCCATTGTCAACCTGAATGAATTTGGAGTCACTACAAGACATACCTCTGGGTACATCTGCAAGGGTGTTTCCAGGGAGGCCTGAGGCAGGAAAATACATTCTGAATACGGGTGGCACCATCCCATGGGCTGGGGACCCAGACTGAATAAAAAGGAGATGCAATGTGACCCGGCACCTCCACCCAGTGACTTCCTTACATGATGGACTACACCCTCCAACCATAGCCAAAACAAACCCTTCCTCCTTTCAGTAACTTCTGCCAGGTATTTTGTCACAGTAAGGACAGTCTAGCAAACCCATCACAAACTTCTAACAATGGCACTGCCAGCTTAGCATCCTTGTCCAGCTGTCCCAGCAAGGAGGTGGGGCGGTTTCTGACCTCAGCTGGACTCTGCCACACAGCAGAGGTCAGCATGCAGCATGGCCAGGGGTAGGTAGGCTGGTAAAGGAGATGGCATCCAACATAGCTCCTCTCTGCTCTGCTGACCTTCCGTGGGCCTCTCCTAGAGAGCACAGAACCAAGCTGCCTTGTACATGAACCAACTGGTCGTTGGTCAGCTCTGACCCAGAAGGTGAAGAAGTCGTGGTATTGTCCAAATATGAAATGTCCCCACAGGCTCATTTGTGACCCCTTGGTCCCCAGTTAGTGGCTTTGAAGGGGAGTTGTACAGCCTCTGGGAGGCAGGGCCTGGCCGGCAGAAGTAGATCCCGGGCTGGGGGGGGGCCTCCTATCCCGGGACTTCTGTCTTGTTCTCCACTTCCTGTCTGCCACATTGTGAACAGCTGCTCTCTGCCACATGCTGTCTTCACTGGGATAGTCTGCTCAAGGGTATGGGACCAAGAAATAATGAACTCATTGTCTCAAATTCTGAGTCAAAATAAGCCGTTTCTCCTTCATGTTGTTTTTGCCAAACTCTGTGATCACAGCATCGCAAAAATCCCCAGTTCAGGGGGCTGGAGAGATGGCTCAGCAGTTAAGAGCACTGGCTGCTCTTACAGAGGACCCAGGTTCAATTCCCAGCACACACATGGCAGCTAACAATCATTCATAACTCCAGTTCCAGAGGATCCGACACCTTTTTCTGATCTCCATGGGCATTGCATGACACAGGTGTACCTACATACATGCAGGCAAGACACCATAAAAAATAAATAAAATACTTTTTAAAAATTCCCTGCACAATAGCGTCCACCCACGCTGCAGAGCATTGAAGTCATTCATTCTCTTCCACATGCCTAGAGCCAGAAGGACAATGAGAGGGGGATCTGGGTCTCCCGACATCTCTGGGAAAGGAACGTGCAGCTCCTCCAGCTCCCTGCTGGATTCACGTGCATCACCAGGCCCAGGACTCTCAGGCCAGGTCCTCCTGAGGGTCTCGGGCACCTTGAAGTCTGCCCTTGTTTTGAATTTGAAGTTCCTCTGCCTCTCGCCAGCCCGAGATTGGAGTGGGTGCCACCTTACCAGCCAGCACTGGTGCCCCCAGGACGGCCTGATTGCCATCCCCAAAGCCTCTACACAGAAGCATGCCCACTCTGAATCATTTTGCTTTCAGTGTGCTGTGTTTGTGTGTGTGTATGTTCATGTGAGGGAATGCACGTGCAGGTCTGGGTCTGAATTACATATGTGTACGCATGTGGTGATCAGAAGTCAACCTTCAGTGCTGCATCTCTGACGCTCCACTTCGGGTTTTGAGGGGGTTTTTGTTGTGTTTCTTTTTTGAGACAGGGTCTCCCTCTCTTGGACTGGAACTCATCTCTTAGGCCAGGCCACCTGGCCAGCACCCCCAAGGTTCTACCATCTCCTCAGCACTAGAGCACAACCCTGTGCCCAGAATTTTCACGTGGATTCTGAGGGTCAAACCCAAGTCCTCATTGTTAGCAAGCAGTCTGCTGACTGAACTATCTTCCAGCCCCTGCCTGATGTGCTGTCTTGGGGGACCCTCTGCTCTCAGAAAGTTTACGCTGGACTCACACAGCCTTTCACGCAGGGCCCCACCGACCAGTGATGGCCCTCCCTGCCTACTGGTGAGGTCACTGCTTCTCTTTTTATCCATCTCTTTTGCCTTTGTTTCTCTCCCTCCTTTCTCTGTCTCTCTCTGTCTCTCTCTGTCTCTCTCTGTCTCTCTCTCTCTGTCTCTCTCTCTCTCTCTCTCTCTCTCTCTGTATATCTCTGCCCCCAGCACATTCTCACCCTCAGCGTCTGAGAACCTAACTGTCCATCCCCAGAGCACTGCGGAGCAGCCCACACCATGGACACCAGACGCCAGATAGGACAAAGCTTTCTGTGACTTCCTAAAAATCAACTGATGATGTCCTTTCGGAGGGGAAAAAAATATTGACTGCTGATATCTGCAATAATGAACCCAGCAAATTACACAAATTGCCTCCGGATGGCGGCTTGACAAACGCCCCCCAGGAGAGCGCAGAAACACCACCTCCAGACTCACAGTAAACACTCTCCCAAGACAGATTGGAAATCACTTTGGGGTGAAGCCTAAGCTGCACAGGCATAAAAATGACAGCAGATGCTGTTGGGATTACACATTTGTGAGCTAATTCTCATATAAAATTAGAATGTGAAGGCTCGGCGGCAGCGCCACGCGTTTCGTGGTTAGCAATTATCTCCCAGCCCGTCTCCATCGTACTCCAAGCCTCGTTTGCAAGATGCTGTGTAAGGGAAATCGGCCCTTTAAGGAACCGACTGGAGGAGAGCTTATCTTCTTTTAAAGCCTTTCTGTGGCAGGTTGAGACCTGGGGGGAGGGAGGGGCGGAGCTGGGAAACTCTAAAACCTAAGAAAGTCCGGAGGCCCAGAAAGCCCAGGTGCCTTAGCTGCCGTCCAGCTGCACCCAGGTCCCTCACACGGGGTTCGGGGTTCGACTCCAACCTTGGAGCTCAGCCTCCCGGTGGCCAGACTCCAAGTGCAGGGGAGAGGCTGCTGGAGGACAGGGCTGCACAGGAGCTGCCCCCAGAGTCATCTGCTTGGTGCAGACCGACCGCCTGAGGATGGGCTCGGGGACCAGGCCTGGGAGAAAGCACTTGCGGCCCAGGCCGGTCTGGGTGAAGACAGCCACCCAGAGGCTTTGTGAAACGTGCTGGTGCTGCCTGGGGCAGGTGGGGCTGCTGGATGGCAGCCCCAGGGGTGACCTGGCTCTCGCTGTGTAGTGGATATGAAACTGGCTTAAAACCGCAGGGCCTGGGCACCACGGAAAGTTTGTCTCCTTCAGATTGAAGAGTAGAGACGGAAAAGTCCTAAGACCTTAAGGAAATGAGGATCACTTCACATCTTCAAAGTTCTTTCATTTAATTCTTATTTATTTACTTTTATTTTATGTATATGAGTGTTATGCCTACATGTATGTAAGTGCACCCATGTCGTGCCGTGTCTGTGGAGAACAGAAGAGGGTCGGATCCCCTAGAACTGGAGTTACAGTTGTTAGCTGCCATGTGGGATGCGACCTGTGAATGGAAGTTCCCCAAAACCACATCTTCAAACTGGACTTTCTTCTTGCCGTTTATCTCAGCTTACCCTTAGCCCTGAAATAGCCATTTCCTTGTCCAGCTCTGCTTCTGAGCTAATATCCTGTGGTTAACAGATTTAAAAAAAAAAAAAAAAAAAAAAAAAACCTTCTTGTTAGGTGTCTACTAGCAGACTACCAGGTCACACCAATCAAAAAGCTAAGAATGTCATCAGATAGGATCTGAGACCTATAGTAAAAATGCCCTACTTTGCCATGACCTACCTGCTGAATGTACCCACCAGTGTATTTGAAATGTGTCTTGATTTATGGCTTTTCTTTGGTTCTGTTAATATAAAAATCCCATAAAACTGTTACCATGTTGGAACATGGAATTTGAGGTAACCTGAATCTGTGTTCCCAGGCCATGGTCACTCGTATTTGACTCCAGAATAAACATCTCTTCTCCCCTTTGAGGTGAGAGGTGTGCTTTGGATCGACAGAACCCAGGTCTTCTGCAAGAACAGCCAGTGCTCTTAACCACTGAGCCATCTCTAAGCTAATTGATGTGACAAGTCCCAGGCCACTGTGGGCCACCATTCCCTAGGCAAGGGATTCTAGTCTAAGAAAAGTGAAAGCAGCTGAGCACTAGGCAGCCTTACTCTCTGCTCTCCACAGTGGCTGTGATGTGACCTGCTGTCTTAAACTCCTGCCGCTGTGACTTCCGGAAAGTGATGGATAGTAACTTGGACTTGAGAGCCCAAATAAACTCTTTCTCCCTAAGTTGCTTTTTGTCAAAGTATTTTATCACAGCCACAGCAACAAAATTAGGACAGAAAGGAATTCAATGTGTGGCCCAGGCTGGCCTCTAATTTACAATCCTGCCTCTGCTGCCTGAGTGCTGGGGTTACAGGGTACACCGCCACCCGCAGCTACAGCTTCTATCCACCTCATCTATCATTTTCACCGTAGGAAGCTATGGGGCTATCAACCGCACTTCGTGTCTGCATTGGCATAATCACGTGGCTCTGTTGCTTTGTTCGGTCCTCCTTCCATTCGGCTCCAGCTCCTGCACAGACCTGGTGCTTAATCCTGTTGATGTGTTGAAGTCAGTTTGCTAATAATCTCTAAGATTTTTTTGTTTTGTTTTTTGAGACAGGGTCTCCCTATAGCCCCAGCTGGCCTGGAACTCACTATGCAGACCAGGCTGGCCTCGAACTCACAGAGATCCAACTGCCTCTGCCTCCCAAGTGCTGGGATTAAAGGCTTGTGCCATTATGTTTGGCCTATTTTTTAATTTTTAATTATGTGTATGTGCACATACACATAATTATGGGTATGTGCACATATGTGTACAGGTGTCCATGGAGGTTGAAGATGTCAGATCCCCTGGAGTGTGAGTTCTAGGTGGCAATGAGCCACCTGGCATAGGTGCTGAGAACCAAACTTGGGCCCTCTGCAAGAGCAGCAAATGTTCTTAACTACTGAGCCATCTTTCCAGCCACCCAGTTTGCTAAAAAAAAAAAACAAAAACTTTTTTATGAGACAGGTTTTAGTATATAGCTCTGATTAACCTAGAACTTGCTATATAGACCAGGTTGGCCAGGAATACACAGAGATCTGCCTACCTCTGCCCCCAAAGTACTGGGATTAAAAATATGCACCATACCCTTGTCTTCTGTGATCCATGACAGGCTCCCAGAGCTGGAGGAGGTCCTGAACAGAGAACGTGGAGCCACACCAAGCCTCCTATGAGGGCAGGAAAGAACTGGGCATTCACCATGGAGCAGTGTGTGCGCATGTGTATGTACCTGCATGTGTGTGTAAGTTATGTATGTGAACATGTGTGTACCTACATGTGTGTACTTTGTGTTTAAATGCATGTGTTGGTGGATTAGTGCACATGTATGCTACATTTGGGCATGCCTGTGTGGCTGGATGTGTGGCTTCGTGTGTTCGTGTTCATGTATGCATGCATGTGCATACCTGTGTTGGTATGTATGTTGACTTATAGATGGGTTTGTGTATATGTACATGTGTGGATGTTTGGAGTATGCCTCATGACTATGTGTGAGGGCATACATGAGTGCATGTGTTTTGTGTGTGTGTGTGTGATGTGTGCATGTTTTGTGTGTGAGTTCACAAGTTTGGGACATGCTCGTGTGACTGTTTTGTATACATGTATATGCACATGTGAGTGCTTATGTTTGTGAGGCCTCCCCAGCCCAGGGGCCAGAGCTACCACCAAAACTTTACCTATCACCAAAAGCTGTGGTCAGGAAAGTCAAGTTTCCGCTGGCCCCAGGATGACCAACCAAGGGACAGAGAGAGCCAGGCTGAAGGCACTGCACCAGGGTGGCCCTGCACCAGGATGGCCCTGGGCAATGTCTGGAGCCATTTCTGATTGCCAAGACTTGGGGTCCAGATACCCAGTGGGTGGAGGCTAGGGTGCTACTCAGTCCTGGCCTTGCCGGTCATCTTTAGGCTCCACTAGGCTGGTGGAAATGTGTGAGCAACAATGACACAGGCAACTGGACACAGCCAGTGGCCACAGGTGGCTGGACATGAGGGGCATCAGCACTCTGCCCATCAGCTGACCTCACACTCCCAGCAGCTGAGGGTAAGATGCCGCCAGGACACTGATGCCCAGCACCCACAGCCTGGGTCATTGAGAACAGGTGCCCATACTGGTCTGGGATCATAAAACAGGGATCATGATCATAGTCAGAACCATCCAAGACCCATGTATGCTCCTGTGGGTCTCTTCATCCCCATGTTCCATCCTGAACTTCCCATCCAGGCCAAGCGCACTGTCCAAGGCCCCCACTTTGACCTGGCATCCCCCCACTTCCCACAGAACAGCACAGCATGGCCACAGGCAGTCACCAGATGGACCCCATGTCCCCCCTCCCCTGTAGAACCCACCCTCTTGGGACTCATCAGGAAGGGCAGGGCCGGGACTGTTCTTGCAGACCATGAGGCTCAGCCCCCAGCAACAACCCATTCCCTTCAGTCAAGCCCTCTGTTCATAGCAGTTCTAATAGTTCAGCACCAGCAGGCAGGGCTGGCTCTAGGAGGACAGTCGTTATGAATACAAGTGAGGGAGAGAGTGATTCCTCCACAGAAAATTATAACTAGAGTCAACCCACACAGGTGGGAGCTGGTGTCTTCTAGGAAGCTTCCAGAAGCTGATCCATGGTGGTGGAGCATGTGGAGGCTGCCAGGTGCAGAGCAGAGGTGGTTGCTGGCCTCATGACACCACCAAGGCAGGTAAGAGCCTGGTTCTTGCTTGAGAGCCTGTGGCCATGACTCTTCCTCTTTCTCCTTCTCACTGGTCTGGACTCCAGCCAGGAAATGACCGGGCACAGTGTGGTACAGTACAGTGGTCCCAGACTCAGCTCTTAGTAGCCCTAAGAAGGACCCAGCAGAGACATCATCAAAGACAAAAGGGCCTAGGGATCAAGAACACAACTCCAGCCCATAGACCAGGCAGCCTGAGTGACCAGCCGGGAACACACAGTTGAGAACAGCCATGGCAGCCCTCAGTGGAGGTTGGAGCTCAAAGTCTTGGGCAGTGAGCACCCGGCCCATGGGACAATGCCACCTCCTCTTGGGGCCTCATCCCCTCTGACCAGATGGCTGGACAGCCTGTGATGAAGCAGGGTAAACATCAGACACTCTGCAGATCAGAGCCTCTGTAGGGCCAGTTTGCCTCACTTGCCTCTCAGTGAATCTCACTGGTCACAGAGACTGTGGAACAAGGGTCACCTCGTGCTCCTGGGCCGCTAGCCACCCAGACACCTGTGATCTGAATTCCCTAAGCTGGCAAATCATCATCTGATAAATCAGTGTCATCAATAACTCAGAAATGCAGCCTCTTTATTAGTCGCCGTGGCAGCATTCACACATAATCTGTCACAACTTCTTACTGAAATAATGTAATCACGGTGCAGTAATTAGGCCCTCATTATGTCATCTCGGCGCACGGCTCTCCTCAGCTTCCCTTCAGCAGCTCTCGTTGCAGACGGTGATTTATTCTGTTTATGCACAAAATGTATTTCTACAGAGAATTGTGATTTCTGTTTAGAGTATAACTAGATACAGTTTTTAACAAACATATCAATTACTTACAGAAAATACTGAATTTTTCAAAAAGACCTCCCCCCACCCCCAACCCAGGAGACAAAGCCAGGCATGACACAGAACTGGAGGGAATCTTCCTTCATAGCGTTGCTTTTAACTGGCAAGGTCCTGGAAAGGGTAGGCGGGGTGGCCTCAGGAATGCTGGTGGCAGCTGCAGTGGTCAGTGTTGGAAGTAGACAGACACGCACTACTAGGGGCACAGGAGGTGGCCCAGGAAATAGCTGCAGCCAGGATCCTTTCATGTTCTGACCTCAGGCCCTCTCTGGGGCCCTCAGAGACCAGAAGCCTAAGAAAGGTCTCCCCTAAGAACGGTCTTCCCTAAGAGGGGTCTTCCCTAAGAGGGGTCTCCCCTAAGAAAGGTCTCCCCTAAGAAAGGTCTTCCCTAAGAGGGGTCTCCCCTAAGAAGTGTCTCCCCTAAGAAGTGTCTCCCCTAAGAAAGGTCTTCCCTAAGAGGGGTCTCCCCTAAGAAGTGTCTCCCCTAAGAAGTGTCTCCCCTAAGAGGGGTCTCCCCTAAGAAGTGTCTCCCCTAAGAAAGGTCTTCCCTAAGAGGGGTCTCCCCTAAGAAGTGTCTCCCCTAAGAAGTGTCTCCCCTAAGAAGGGTCTCCCCAAGGTGGTGAGAAACCACACAGGCAGAGCAAACACCTTCCCCACCTGTACCCACAGCTTCCTGCCGCTCTCCCTCTTACTCAAAGGCACCTGCAGGCCATCCCAAGCCCAGGCCATCAGTGACAGACAACTGAGGCACACCTCTCAACCACTCTCCACCCTAAACTGAGAGCTGAGGGACGTTGATAACCACATATCTTCCCTGAGTGGTTGACCGGCTGTCAGGTTGAGAACAGGAAGGTAATCAATAGGGCATCTCCTTCAGGTTCATTGGGCCACCTGCTTTAGAGCAGCACATGCGTGTCAGGACGGGCCCCCTTCAGCTCCCTTTTTCCAAAGGAGCCCCTGTGGGCCATTAGGTTACAGACTTAACCTAACCAACATTTATTGATGTGTTGGCAGGGAGTGAGGTGCATCCAGGTAGGGAAAGGTCACTGAGCATGTGTTTCTGTCCAGTCTTTGCTTTCAAAGCATGGGAGTGCAGTTATAAAATGTATAAAATACAGTCATAAAAATAAGATCAAGGGGCTGGAGAGATGGCTCAGCAGTTAAAAGTATTGTTGCTCTTACAGAGGACCGGATTCAATTCCCAGCACCCCATGGTATCTAACAACCATCCATAACTCCAGTTCCAGGGTATCCAACACCCTCTTCTGACCCTCCATGGGCATTGCACAACACAGGTGCACCTACCCACATGCAGGCAATACACTCAGACACATAAATAAAAATAAATAAGTACCAAAAAATATATGATTAAAACTAACGCCGGGCGTGGTGGCGCACGCCTTTAATCCCAGCACTATGGGAGGCAGAGGCAGGCTGATCTTTGTGAGTTCGAGGCCAGCCTCGTCTACATAGCGAGTTCCAGGAGAGCTGGGGCTTAGGGAGATCCTGTCTCAAAAAGACAGAAAAAAAAACTAACAAGGGCAGGGAACTTAAAATATAATACACATAGAAATCACTGGGCCCAGATGCATTTCCAAAGCATAGTGTAGCCATGCCGATCTCTGAGGAAACCACGCAGACCTGTGAGATCGCTATGCAACAGATTTACCCATGACGAACAAACTTTGGAAGGAGATAGGGCAAGAGATATGTCCCAAAGACATGCCCCCGTGACCTGCTTCCTGCAGCTCAGCCCACCTCCTACCTCTCGCCTCCTCCCAGCGTTAGGAATCCATCTGTTGATTAGGTCACAGTTAATCCCTCCCGGAAACACATTCACAGACACCCAGAGACGTGCTCTACTGATCTCCTAGCTATTTCTTAATCTCAAACTGACAAGATTGACCGGGGTTAGAGAAACAAAGGAAAGCAGCTGTTTAGGAGCCTGGGGACGTGCCGGGATCCAGGTAGCCAGGGCACTGTCCCTGAGGCCCCAGGAGCCATCATGATGCCAGCTAATGAGGAACCCTGTTCCTGCCCAGCACTGGATCTCTAAGGGCCCAGATGACACAGCAGCCACCCCAGACACACACCATGAATGAATGAATGAATGAATGAATGAATGAATGCATACAAAGTGATGGCTCTCAGGTTTGGGGGGATCCTGATATCTCCAACCTTTATACAAGTACAGAAAATGTGGGAGTCTATGTTACTGAACCTGCTAGTCCTCCTCCCAAGGATAACACTCAGCTCTGGCCTTGGACTGGATGCCCCAAGTGCCCCACGCACCAGCTGCCCACCTCAGGCTAAACTCCCTCCTGCTCCCATCTAGCCCTCTTTCCAAGGTCCCCCTCCTCGTCCACCTGACCTTGGCCCTCCTCTGTGGGAGATCAGTGGATGCAGACAGGCCCCCTACACCCACACAAGTGGCCCTGTCAGAGCCCATGACCATGGGAGTGTTCTCTCCAGACAGGCCATGTGCTCTATGAGGCACACAGCAGGTGTGACGGGGACCCTAGAACACCATTTTGCTGCATCCTGCCAAGGCCCAGCCAGCACCTGCAGAGCCACATCCTGTCAGATCTCAGTACCTTGGGACAGCCTGTGTAGCCAGCCCAATGGATGATGACCAGTCCGATATCTTCAGTCCTCCCTCCGAAAGCAAGAGGAAATGAACGCTAAATCGCTGCAGAGCATCCAGAGACAGCGTCAGGTGCAAGAGCCAGAGACAACGCCAAGCATGCACTGAGCCTTCAGATGGACAGAGGGGGTAACTGAGATGGTGCCCATCACAGCCTCTGGGCAGCAGAATAGCCAGGACACCCTCCCTGATGGCCACCAATGCCGCATCAAGCACAGAAGCTGCCAGGCCTGATCGTCGCCATGTCCGTGGACTTCCAGACGGCTCATTTGTCTTGATTATCTCCTCTTCACAGCTGCTGCCCAGACCAGCCTCATTTCCAGCAGGTTCCTGAGGCCCGGGGAGGCTTTGAAAGAAACTAATCAGCAAGAGCAGCTGCTCCCACCCAGCCTGGCCTCCGCCATGTCGGCTCTCCCAGGGTAAGAACGGCGGAGCTGAGGGGTGCATTTCCTCCACTCTTGCCCAGGAGGCCTGCTTTGGAAGCCACCCCGGGGCCCATGAGAGGGCAGTGCCCATGCAGAATATCAAAGGGATCCCCAACCCCAAGACACTCCATCAGGCAAGAGGTTCAGGCCATAGGGGCACTGAGCTGCATGGGTCCAACAGGTCTGCTGTGACCAGTGCAAGCGTTCTTACTGGCCTTTCTCACTGGTAATCTGAGCAGGGTGTCTGGTTCAGTTTTCGAGTTAGCTAGGCGTCTCTGGTGCTGTAGCCTTAGGCCCATAAAAAGGATTCACTCAAGTCGTCTTTTCTTGCCTATTTTTGCTCTTTCTCCTTTGCAGAGCCAGCTGAGCTGGTAATACCAGAGGAAAGGGCGGAAAAGGTAATGGAGATGTGCTCACAGGAGGAGCAGGGACCCCACAACAGAGGCAGTGGCAGCGGAGAGCAGCTGGGAGATACCAGCACTCCAAATGACACAGAAATGACAGGGCACAGAGGCAACAGAGACAGGCAGGGACAGCAGAAGCACAGAGAAGGTGAGACAGGGCAGAGCAGAGGCCAAAAGGCAAGATTGCCAAGAGCCAGAAAAGGCAGACTGCCAGGTGCCATCACTGGAGAGGCCCAGGGAGCTGCGCCATCACTGGAGGGGCCCAGGGAAGCTGCCAAGCCTTAAGGTCAAGCATTTCAAACACTGTAGGCCATTGCTAAGGGCCAGGGGTCCTGACATTCAGACCTGAGAGTCACAACACTAACCACCTGATAAGAGCTGTAATACTGAACAGTCCCAGAGCTCAAGGCCCGTTGGGGAACCTTAACACTAGCAGGCGCCTGCTGCTGCTGCTGCTGCTCATGCTCATGCTCATGCTGCTAACTGCAGTATCTTCAAAGTGCCAGGCTGCTGCTTGTTAATGTCCAGAGCAATAAACATCTAACCTATAAAGCCACATGTCTTCGGCTTCTAAATCCTGGAGCAAGGGGTCCTTATCTCTCGGAGCTTGGAGCCATAAACCTGCGAGTCTGCCAGTCCGGTTCCCCCACCTTGAACACTCAAGGACCTGAGGCTAACAGCGTTGGAAGAGCGTCTCCTCACACGCCCACAATTATTGTCTGGGCAGAGCAGCCCATTAATAGCAGTCACAGAATTCCAGCCTTGCAAAAAGAGGGGCGGACAGAAGTGGAGCGTGGCCTTTTAGTATGCTCCTAATTCAGTAATGGCTCTGGCCCCTAATGGTCCAAAGTCATTACACGGCAAAGGGACACAGCTGGGCACTGCATGCACCCTGACAAGGAGCCCCAAACCAACCACGAGGTGTTATTTCCCAGAAAGTACGTGTGAAGCCCATTAGGTGTTCCATATGTCAGCTCACAGGGAGCTGGGACAGGGGAGCATGCCTGCAGTCCTGCAGGATCCAAAGGGAGGGACGTCGACTGCCAAGGCAGCCCATTTGGAATCACTGGGGAAATAAACTCCATAGGGAAAAAGAGAAAGCAATGTCTTACACAAGACTTTGTGGCATAGCAACCCAACACAGGTGCAGGTCAAGTCTAGATCTAGACAGAGCATACCATCTCAGGAAGTATGAGACCTTGGGGGAATGTGGACCTGGCAGGGTATTCGTCAGCATAAAGCAACTGTGGACAATTTTTACATGTGAGAATCACAGTGCAGTCATTAAAAATTCTTCATCTTTTGGAGATACAAAGGCCACACCCTCTCAATGAAATGGCCACAGACCTGGCACCTGCCTGAATGGTTATGAGAGGAACCCTGGGGGGCCAGAACACTAACACAGGTGGCCTGTGGGCTCAGGGTGAGACAGACCCTCAGGCCAGGAAGATGGCTTAGTGGGTAAGAGCTCTTGCTGTGCAAGCATGAGGACCTGGGTTCAAATCCCAACACTCAAATAAAAAGCAGTGGTACTGCATGGGAGCCTGTAACTCCAGTGCTTAGAGGAGGAGACACAAGGGTCACAGGGCTTGCTGGCCATCAGCCTAGCTCCAGGTTAAGTGAGAGACCTTAGAGATCAGGACACCCCACAGCCTCTTCTGGTCTTCTCATGCACTCGCCTGTGTCTGTGCACGTGCGCGCGCACACACACACACACACACACACACACATACACACACATGCATGTATACTACATACACACACATACATGAAAATGAATAAATAATATTTTTAATTTAAAGGAGGATAACTCTCCAGAAACAAAAGGGTTTATAATAGAACTCTATCTCCTGTTATGTTTGAAATTTTCCATAATAAAAGGGGTTTCTTTTAATCCCCAGGTTTCAAGCTGGCCTGGTTAGATCAGAGGCTCTCTTTACCCATCCATACTGGCCCTAGGGGAGGGGCTCATTGAAAACAGTGACCTCTGTTCCAACAGCATGCTCAGAGTGTGCTATGACTTGGCCATGGTTTGTATGTGTGGCCCAACAATTCCTATGCTAGAAGCGTTACCCTCCAGCTGGTGGTGGAACCTCCAAGAGATGGGCCTGGTGTTGGATCACGGGGTACCACCCTAAGAAGAGACACATGTAGTTCCTGTGAAAAGAGCGAGCCCGGCCCCTGAGGGTCCCTTTCCCTGTCTCACCTGCCCTTGCCCTGTCTCATGTGCCTCCCCCATGATGCCACCCACCATGTTGTGACACAGTGTATTAGTTAGTTTTCTGTTGCTGTGATAAGACACCATAACCATGGCAACTTATAGAAGGAAAAATTCATTTGCGCTTATGGTTCCAGAAGGTTAGAGTACAGAATGGCGTGGGAGCAGGGTGGCTGGAGCAGACGGCAGAGTACTCACATCTTCAAGCAGACGTAGGACACAGAGTGACTGGAAATCTAGCAAGGCTTAAGAACTCTCTAACCCGCCCCCAGTGATGTGCTTCCTCCAGCATGGCCACACCTTCTAAGGCCTCCCAAAACAGCACCACCAACTGGGGACAAAATGTCCAGATACTTGGAGCCTATGGGAGACATTGTCTTACAAACCACCACATGTAGCTAGCCGGGCCTCGCCAGAATGCCAGACCCTCCAGACAGTGAATCATGAGCCAAATAAGCATCTTTTCCTTATTTACTACTGGGTTCATTTTTTTTTTTTTTTTTGGTCTTTTTGAGACAGGGTCTCCCTGTAGCCCCAGCTGTCCTGTAACTCACTATGTAGACCAGGCTGGCCTTGAACTCACAGAGATCCGCCTGCCTCTGCATCCCGAGTGCTGGGATTAAAGGCATGCGCCACTATGCCCAGTTTGGGTTCAATTTTTTTATTTGTCTTTGTTATAGTTTTTGTCGATGTCACAGAAACATGCCTAGGAAGAGGGAACTTCAGCTGAGGAACTTCCTCCATCACACTGGCCTGTGGGCATGTCTGTGGGACATTTTCTTGATTACTACTTGATGTGGGAGGGCCCAGTTCACTGTAAGCAGTACCATCCCTGGGCAGGTGGACCTGGGCTGTATAAAAAGGTAGCTGAGCAACTGAAGGGAGGTCAGCACTTAAGAGCACTGGCTGCTTTGGCAAAGAACCTGGGTTCAGTTCCCAGCACCCACATGGAGCTAACAACCATCTATAATTCCAGTTCCAGGGTATTTGACACCCTCTCTGGCCTCCGCAGGCAGTGCATGCACAGGTGTGTTTACATACACGCAGGTAAAACACTCATACACAAAAAACTTTAAAAAATAATAAATCCAAACACAAAAAAGAAGGAATAATGAATGACAGCTGAGAAGCCAGGGGAAGCAAGCCAGTAAGCAGCGTCCTCCATGATCTCTGCTTCAGGTCCTACCTGACTGCTCAGTGATAGATTGTGGTCTGGATTTCTAAATGAAAGAAACCCTTTCCTCCAAGTTGCTTTTGGTCAATGTTCTATCAAACAGAGAATCAAACTAAAACAGTCTTGTTTTGTCGCAAGTTCCTGGAATTGAACCTAGGACCTCATATATGCTACACACACACACACACACACACACACACACACACACACACCACCACCACCACCACCACCACCACACCGATGAACTGTATCCCTAACCGTTCTGCTTTATTCTTTGCTTTGAAATGTAAGCAGCCTGGCCATGAACTCCTGCCTCAGCCTCTCAAGTAACTGAGGTCACAGGCCTAAATAACAAGTCCCAGCTCAGGTAATTTCTTCTCACAACAAGGACAGTAGGACAGGGGGAGGTTTTCAGACAGCTGACATACCATGGTTTTGATCATCCCCCACAAGCTCATGTTTTGAATTCTCCATCTTCAGCTTATGGCATTATTTGAGGGGCTTGGAGCCTTTAGGAGGCAGAATCTGTTGCTGTAAGTAGGTTATGAGAGGTGGACTTTGGAGATGATACCATCCTCTGGCTCCAGCCCAGAACTCTCTGTTTCCTGTTCAACAATGATGTGACACATTCCCACCTCCACCTGCCCTCTCTATGATGGGCTGAAATCCCTCTGAAACGTAAGCCAAAATGAACCTTCATCCCTGAAGTTTTTTCCGTGTGGTATTTTGTTCACGGTGACACAAAAGCTAATGTGCAGTATTAAATGGGGAGGGGACTGCTCTATGCAGCTTGATCCCCAAACACCCCAGGAACCGAATCAGAGGGGCAACGTGCCGTCACCGTAAGGAAGAGCCAGCAGGGTTTGAACCATGGGTCCATCGCCTGCAGCCATGACCACAGTGTTTCCTCAGATAGTCCTCTCCTTCCAGATACACCCGGAGCTGGTCCAGTAATTCCCCCTTTTTCTCTCCACAGTGTACCTCCGTGATCATTTTCCTCTTCTTTCATACACACTAGAGATGGGCCTCAGGAGCCAGGAGAGCTATAGCCACTCCTTCCCTGCTCATGTCTCCGGGTCTGGGACATAGCACGGCCCTTGGGCTGAGGAGGTGTGAGTGAGGGCCAGAGCCTGCAGCAACATTGATTACACATTATCATCACAGTTCCTCAAACTCCCTAAGCACAGAGTGTGAATTACCAGAAAGACAGGGGAAGAGGCAACGTGGCCGTCACATTCACAGCGAGGGGCTTCAGACTGTATATATTTATTTGGGAACGGCCTAGGCTACTTGTGGCATCTTGCCAAGACAATTTGAAAGGTATCAACAGTTTAAATGACATTTTCACCTTCAGCAAATGCATCTCTGCCTGCTCAGAATGGTGATGCTATCCTGCCCCTGGCAATCTATGATACAGTCATGTCAGAAATAGGTGTCAACTCTCATTACACTCCCGAGGATAAATCCCACTTATCAGGCCCTGCAGCATGCCAGGCATCCTGACATCCCTCTGCAGACCAGGCGGCCTCCCGCCCTCCCTCTGCCTCCTCTGAGCCAAAGCTTGAGGATGCTGTGGGGGTTTTCAATTGTGGAGTCCATGCTGGATGCCAGGAGACATTCGGACAGTTAGAGCTGTGGGGCATGGTGGACAGAATGCCCGGTGTTATTATCAGTGCCACAGCTGGGGGACTGAGCATCCCCACAGATGTGCTCTCAGGCTGGAAATGCATTCTGTTGCAAAGAGAAATACTCCATTGTTCAGAGGCATGGGCCTCTGGGGTACGAGGTGAGGGTCCCCTGAAGAGTGGCCCCGCTAGTCACAGGGTGGCAAATAAGAGCCACCTGCACTCAAGGACATGTAAGTGCCAGAGAACGTGACTAGCTGGATTTTGAGGTTCAGACTTAGCAGGCTGAGGGGTGAGGCCAGAGTAGTGCACAGGTCTATTGAATGTCAGGCATGGCCCCTGAAAATGGGTTCTCCTCCCCCACACTGACTTCTACAGCCCTCAACCTCAGCATGGTCACACTCCCACCACATGACAGCCCCTGCCAATACATTCCCTGGAGAGTCTATCCGGGGGAGGAACCACTCCTTACTGCCCCCTAGTGGAGGGTCTCAAGGACAACAACCTCAGGATCCCACCCAGAGCCAAGGCACCCGGTGCTGGATCGAGGACGCAGAGCCTGGTGTCTCCCCGCTGTCGGTGTCATCTGGCAATGAAGGCGGAGAAGGTTCATTTCATAACAAAGAAGCCAGCTCTCTGGGAGAACATAAAAATCCTATGTACTGGTCCTCTTGGCAGATCTGCCCACTTGAAGCAGATGCTGATGTAATTTCACATCTAAATAGACAAACTCGTGATATGTAGACCTCAATATCCCTCATAGTCAGAGAAACCAGGTATCAGTAAAGCTGGGTTGAGGAAATGCTCAGAGGGTGAGAACACTTGCTCAGCAAGCATGAGGACCTGAGTTCTAACCCCCAGCACCCACAGAAAAATCTGGGCATGCCTGCACATGCCTGTAACCCTGGCACTGGGGATGCAGATGAAGACAGGGCCAACATGGTGAGCTTCCGGTTCAGTCTCACAGGAGTGAAATAAGACAGAGGAGAAGGATGGAAGACACCCGCTATCCTGCTCCTGTTTCCATATGTACATGCAAGGGAGAGTGTGCCAGCATGCTCATGTGCAAGCAACACACACACGCACACACGCACACACATACGCACACACGCACACACACGCGCACACACACGCACACACACACACACACGCACACACACACACACGATGATACCCTAAATGGCAGTCTTTGCTTTGTTCTGACCACCTTCAGCTACGTGAACTGACATGACCTTGACTAATTAGGTTTAAGACATTTGAGGACCAGTTCCTCACGTGGATAAAGCACTGGATTGAGGGTGGTTATAACTAAAGTACAAGTGATGAGGAATTCAAGGATAGTAGTTCAAAATCGCGCACACACACACACACGCACACATGCACACACGCGCACACGCGCACACACGCACACACACGCACGCACACGCACACGCACACACGCGCACACACGCGCGCACACGCGCACACACGCACACACGCACACACACGCACACACGCACACACGCGCGCACACACGCGCACACACGCGCACACACGCACACACGCGCACACACACGCACACGCACACACACACGCACACACACACACACGCACACACACGCACACACACACATCAGATTTTTAAATCAGTAAAGTTATCAGACATTTGAACAACACTGCCAAACAACTTGACCCAAATAAGAGCTCTAGAGCATGGACATGCATGCAGAATACACATCCTCCCTGGTGAACATGGGGTATGCGCAGCAAGACAGACAACACTGAGGACCAGAAAGTATTGTCAATGGATGGCTGCTGAGGGTTAGGGCAAGAGTCAGTTTTCCTTGGGTATGTAGGCCCTGAGAGGCTACCCAGTAGATGGGCCTACACTCATGCACATACAAGCAGCACTAAGTGAACTCAGGGGACTTAAATGAGAGAGAGAGAGAGAGAGAAACATGAAGTTGGGAAGGAAAGGTGGTTGGGTGGACTAGTGGAGGAATTGGAGAGGAAGGAGTGGGGGTGGATTTAATCAAAACGTATTATATGCATGTATGAAATTCTCAAATAATAATGTAACTAAATAAAGAAATAAAAATAAAATGACTAGAGTAGCATCAAGTATGTTCAATGGCCATAATTAACTTAGAAATTAGTAGCTGGAAGCTATCTAGGCAATCTTTAAGTACTGGAAAATTAAGCACAACTTCTAAATAACCCAGGGACAAAGGAGGGTATTTTCAACTGATTGAAATTTAAGACACAACATAGCAAAATACAAGTGATGCAGTTAAAATAGTACTGTTCGGGATCCAAAAAATTCCCTGAACTGACCACTCGGACACTGAGACTCAGGGGAATGTAACTGCTTTATTGAAACCTACCAGCCAGGGATGCAGGCAGGCTCAGGAGTGACACTGCGACCCAGAGCCGTGGAAACGCAGGGTTTTTAAGCACAAAAACCGCAGAGCAGAGGATTTCTATGGAAACCATAAACAGGTGAACCAGGAAAGGCTTCGAACAATCTAGAGCTGATTTCCAGAGCCTTAACCTATACAGCCATTGGCTAGCTTACCTGGGGCAGAACGTTCTCCCTCTTCTGCCCCGGACCATTTCCATAGAAACCATAAACAGATATAGCAGGAAAGGGTTCAAACAATCTAGGGGATTTCCAGAGTCAGGTGGAGGGCAGCTCTTTCTCAGATGACAGGGAGGGGGTCTGAGGGGCACTCTCCTTCAGTACTTAGAGAAACATTTACAGGATTGGGTACCAACAGTCAAGACCCGCATCCAGGTCTGAATCCACAGATCTATCAACTGAAGATCAGATTTTTAAATCCTATCTGTATTAAACTTGCATAGACTTTCTTCTTATCACTATTCCCTAAGTGATGGCTAGTATTTAACCAGCTGTTTGTACACCATTTGCTCTGCATTTCTTATTATTAACAATTGCAGGAGTGTTTAAAGCATGTTGGAGCTTGAGGCTGATGGTGTAGAGACCAGCACTGCCCAGGACCAGGGGCTAAGTAGCTGTAGAGCCTGTTGTCTTTGGGGCATCCTTATACCCATCCCCCATAGACATCGTTGTGTGACTATATTAAAATGTTTAAAGCCTTCAAATCAGTGACCTCATTTACCTTAAGAAACAGGGACGGGTTGTAGAAGTATATTGAACTAAATGTATGCAATAGAAAAGAAATAATAAAGATCAGAGAAATCTGAAGGTGTTTGCTTATGCCTGTAATCCAAGCACTCAGGAGTTGCTGTGAGTTCAAAGCCAATCTGGGCTATATCGAGAGTTTCAGGCCAGCCTGAGCTGCAGAGTAAGACCCTGTCTCACAAACCCAAAGAGGGGCCAGGCTATGAGCAAGGTAACCATCAAGAAAGTAGAAGAAACAGTAGGCACAGAGGAGAAAAATAAATAAATTCAGAAGTTTTTTTCTCAGAGACCAGTAAAGCTCAACGCCTCTGTCCAAACTAATAAACTAAAAAAACAAAACAAAAAGAAACAACCAACATTGGGGGACCTTGATGGGTCTACAGGCCGCCCTGAGACAACACGGAAATAGTCTGCATGATTTTATTCACATAAAGTTGACAGCTTAGATGAAACAAACTATTTTCTAAAAAGTAAAATTGGAAACCGGACATATGGCTCAGCATTAAGAGCACTGGCTGCTCTTGGAGAGGACCTGGGTTCAATTCCCAGCACCCACATGGTGGCCAACAACCATCTGTAACTCCAGTTCCAGGGGATTCAACGCCCTCTTCTGACCTCCCCAGGCACTGCATGACACAGGTGCACTTACACACATGCAGGCAATATACTAATACACATTAAAAATCAAAATAAAATAAATATTTTTAAAACTAAATAAATTAAAATATAAATGAACTAACTACTAAAACACACTCAGAAAAAAATAGAAAATCTGAACAGTCATGTATGTATGAGAGAGAGAGAGAGAAAGAGAGAGAGAGGAGAGAGAGAGAGAGAGAGAGAGAGAGAGAGAGAGAGATTGGATTCTATTTGTTTTGGATTATCCCAAGAGAAGCCTCCAAGCCTTTATGAATTTACTAGTGAATTTAACCAAACACTGAAGGAGGAATTATACAGAGTTTACTCAGATAATTCTAGAAAATAGAATAGTTAGTTCACCAAAATTCCATGAGGCCAACATCCATCACTCTAAGAGAAAAATCAGAAAAAGACACTTTAAGAAAACTCCTGAAAAGTATTCTTGTGAACATAAAGTGTTCTTTAGAACAAAAGTGTTCTAACTTATTTCTGAGATATTATTCTAATAATATCTGAGGAGGCTAATAACTCATAACCAAATGGAGCTGGCCCGAATGTGGAAAGGCTTTTTAACATTTGAAAATCAATTGCTGTAGTTGCTTTTCTGTTGCCGTGGTAAAATATCATGGCCAAAGCAACTTATAGAAGACCGGGTTTATTTTGACTCACAGTTCCAGAGGGATTAAAGTCCATCGTGGTGAGGTGGCATGGCAGCAGGTGAGAGATCACATCTCAACTGACTACAGGATGCAGGGAGAGTAAAGGAAATCAGCCAAGACCATAAACTCTCAAAGCCCCCAGTGACTTCCCTCCTCCAGTAAGGCTCCACCTCCCAATGGCTCTATAACCTCCCGACACATGAGCATCAATAGGAGACCAAGTAATCAACTACATGAGCCTATGGGGGACAATCTTCAAACCACAACAGAGGGAGAGCATCATTAGGAAAAAGCAAAACCATCTTCAGTCCAGGCACATGCTTACCTGGGTAAAAATCTGATGCATCACAAGAGTTAACAGGACAAATAAGAGAGTTAACAGAGTTGCAAGGTATAACGTCAGTATGGAAAAATTAGTTGCATTTCTATATGAAAGCTTTAAAAAAAATCAACAAAATCAACCATAATAAAAAGCAACAGAATCACAACATATTATTTTTAATATTTTATTTTTATTTTATGCGTATTATTATTTTTATTTTATGTGTGTTGCCTGCATGTATGTGAGTGCACCTGAGTCGTGCAATGCTGCGGAGGTCAGAAGAAGGCTTCGGATTCCCCTGGAACTGGAGTTAAGTGTGGTTCCTAGCTGCCATGTGGGTGCTGGAAATCAAACCTGGGTCCTCTGCAAGAGCAGTCAGTGCCCTTAACCGCTGAGCCGTCTCTCCAGCCCCACAACATATTATTTTAAACGCCATTTGCAAGCTAGTGAGATGGCTCCATGGGTAAAAACGCTTGCCAGCAAGTGCGACGGCCTGTGTTTGATCCCCAGGACCAGCATGGTAGAAGGAGAGAACCTGCTCCTGCAAGTTGTCCTCTTTGACTCCCACACATGTGCTATAACATGCATGTGCACACACACATACATATAAGTAAATGTGAAAATTTAAATGTCATTTTTAATATACCAAATATAGTAAATGTTTGTAGCAAATCTGAAAAAAAATATGTGCAGAACTGAAACCCTAAAACCTACAGAACACTGGTGAGAGGGACTAGAGGAGACGCACACAGAGACATACATGTTCGTGGAGTGAGAGTCTTGGTGCTTCCATAATAAATCTATAGAACAATAATAACAACTGAACTGCCAACACGCTTTTTATTTTTCAGAAGCATTTCGTTGCAGCTTTAACGTACTCAGTAACAGTTTCCAGAGCAAAGATACATCTCTTTCAAAAGTGGCTATAAAATTTTAGGTTCACTGTTGAATTAATACAGTTATACAATATAGAACTCAGTATACACCCTGTAAGACATAAAATTGAATGAGTTTTTAACCTTTAAAAAAGATCTCCATTTCATTTTAAAATATACTGTTTCTTACAGAAAGACTCATTGTTTTTGCTAATAACACTTAGGTGTTCGCGCATGCATCTCTAATCTGCATGTATCTGATTATTACTAGTCATAGTCAGTTGCACTCGGATCCTTGGCACCTGTGTATGTCTACAAAGTCATTGGGTAGATTTCAATGGTAATGTTTGTTACCTCCACTAATTAACATTATGTAAATTTCCATGCTTCCTCCTCAAATATAATTCATTTTTTTAATTTGTTGATTTTTTTGTGTGTGTCCAACATGCTTTTTTTAAGAAAATGGAGGGCACAACTCTAGAATACTCAACAACTTTGAACTAAAAAGACAATGTTGAGACTTGCTCAGTCTGACTCAAAGCTACAGTAACCAAGGAAACATGGCGCCCATGTAAAAATGAATAAAGCCACGGTACAGAGCAAATGTAGAAAACTACTCGTGTGGAAATCGACAGGGTATGTTTTTAAGTGAAAGACAATTTAATTGAGACTAATGGTGTTGGACAGTGGGCATCTGTATGCAAACACTTCTTCCATCTCTACCTCACAGAAATTAATTCAAACCGGATCCTAAACCTAAATGTAAAATCCAAAACCATGAACTCTCTGGAAGACAACATGGGGAAGGCTTTAAGGCTTTGAGTCCAGCAAACATTTCTCAGACATATCAAAACATAATAGTAATAAATTCAACTTCATCAACATTATGAATGCCCGCAGACCAGAGGCTATCAAGAGGGAGACCGTGTTCATGAACCAGCCCTGGCTGTTACGGTCCTTCCAGCTCTTCTTCTGCAGTGGTCCCTGAGCCATGTCAGCTCAAATAAACAAGGACCCAAAGGGGAGGTGAGAATTAGATGGTGGGCCAGCACTAGATTGAGAACTAATTGATACTGATTGCTGCTGGGTGAGGGAGAGTGTGACGTACATACGACCACTGGATGGGCTGACTAGACTCCAACAGATGCATTTACCCTGAAGGACATTTGGGTACAAACATCGGAATAAACAGGACTCAGCATGTGTGGCAGAGTGCGCAGGGTTCGGTCGGGAGATGGGGGGGGCATGGATGAGGGAGGGGGTCTGGATTTGAGTGGGAAATGTTGTATGAAATTTTAAAAGCTCAATAAAATAATAATAATAATAATAATAATAGAGGGAGGCCATGACTCCATACCACGCATTTTCCCAGGTGGCCAAGTATCTTCCTCTTCTACTTCCTGATTCTATCTAAGAATTCTGTAGAGGACACCTCATCTGTGGTCTAGCAGAAGGCAGCACTGCACAGGTTCTCCATCTGCCCTGTGCTGTCTGGAAGGGTCAAGGGCAGAGGGGGGTTTAAATGTGCTGAGGACAAGGTCTGGGTCCCGCAGCCTCTGCAGGGGCAAGCACCGAGTCTGTGAGACCCGCAGAGCCCTCTGTTGTGGGGCCTCTGAACCTGTTTGCATATCCTTCTGCCTTTAGGGTCTCCTAGGCCACCCTGCTGCCCGTTTCCCCAGAAGACCGTTTCTCCAGCAGCTGCAGGCGCTGTGCAGACCTGTGGGGCTCGCCCAGCTTCTTCTCTACCCATGGCTCTGGGTAGACATCAGTGGCTGTCACTGTGAACTCCCAGCAACCCTGGTCATAGAGACACAGCTAAGGACAGGAGCAGTGAGAAGCTCTCCTCCCGCAGGGCAGGCCCTTGCTTGCTGAGATTCCTCCAGGATCCTCCTTCAGCAACCCTGCCTTCTCCTCAGCACCAGGGGACCCCAGCTAGAGCCATGATACCTCATTCCCAGGCCGGTCCAAGTATATCAGAGCCCGGGATACTGTGGCCAAGTCAAACCTGAGGCAGGTGAGGCCTGCAGACCTCCTGTAACCTGAATCAGGACAACAGAGAAGCCTCAGAAGGAACAAGACAGGAAGGGGGCAGGGCACGTTGGCACCTGTGTGGACCCCAGACAGACGCGGACTCCAGAAGATAGATGCATAGATGCACCCAGACTGGCATGGTCAGTTTGCACACATGTACTTATGCTTGTACATGTATGTTCATAAACACACATGTCCACAAATAGCCAGCCCATATGAATTCCTTTCACCCTCGTATACAAAGACTCAGGAACACACAGAGATGCCTAGTGCTGTACACATATCCACAAATATACACACACTTCAACTCACACATTACATGTAGATAGATATCTACCGACACACAATGCATGTGTATATAGTGTGACACTGAAAAAGGCAGACCCACAGAAGTGCACACATGCACACAGCTTACACGTGCACACGGGTACCTATGAGGATACACACCAGTTGTATGGTCGGGGGTGTCTAGAGAAACAGAGCTGACAGAAAGAATATATAGCGATTAAAAGAATGTATTGACTCAGTTTACTTTGAAATAGTAACAACAGCTGAATCACCGCTGAGAGGCTAACAACCGGCAGTTGCTCCATCCTTGAGGCTGGGCGGATGCCTCGCTGTCAGAGTAGTCCCACAGTGTCTGCCTCACTCTGGAGAGGCTGAGGCCGGGGTAGCTGCTCAGACCATGAGGCCTATCAGCCAGATTGGCACCAAAATCCTGGAGGGTTCCTTAGACGGCTGGTTCCGATGTCAGTGAAGGAGTCAGCAGCAGAAGAAACAGAATAAATCAACTCAGACATCGAGAGGGAGGGCCAACCAAGCAAAGCGTGAACTCCTGCCAGGCACCTTTGATCTGGGTTGCTACCAGGAGGGGCAGCAGGGATGCCCACGTTTGGGGTGGGTCGCCCCACATTAATTAAGGCAACTAGAGCATTCCTCAATTGAGGCTTCCCTCCTTGGCTGATTCTAACTTGTGGCAAGTTGACACCAAAACCAGCTATCACATCTATACACCCACATGTGCCATACAGACATGCATGCACATGTATATATGAACACACACAAGCACATGCATATGCACATCATAACACATGCATGTGTCCACACACAAGGACAATCCAGCTGAAGCTCTGGGTGCTTAGTTGTGCCCAAGGCTAGGGAGCCACATGCTGACAGACACTTGTCTCCATATGACCGCTGTCTATCCCACCGTTACACGGGGCCTTGGGAATGGCCCATGAAGCACTCATAAAAGCCTGCTACACGTGAAAACAGCCCAGAAAGCCTGAAGAGCTGAGGACAGCCATCGCCCTGGGGCCACAAGCTGCTTCACCTTAATTTATAGCAGTATTTACATCTTGATTTCATTCTGGGAGCAGAGCCTGCCAGCTTTGCATAGCTCCCTACCCAATGCTACATACGGCTGGCCCAGGGAACACAGCGTCTGCTCCCCAGCAGGCCCAGCCGGCCAGGACTCACCAGATTGGCAATTTGATTAGAAGATGGAATAATACCTCAGTGATAGAGTATGTAATTTATTTAAATGGAACAGAATGTGACGCACTACCGCTAGAGCCCAGGACTATACCTGTAGGAGCTTATTTGACACAAATTGAGATTTCAAGGTTTACAGGTATTGCAAATGAAAACTCCCCATAGGGTGTCAATAAGAGTTCACAGGTTCCTTTTATTTGGTTTGAATTAATCACAAGATAGAGGGTAAAATAAGCTCTATATTTTGAGGGCTTTTTAAATAAAATTATCCTAAGAAGCATACATTTCTTCCAAAGCTATAATTAAATTTCCAAATGGCCGTCTCGGGCTCTCCCCTCTGCGGGCAGTGGGTGGAATAGGCAGTCTGCGAAGCGGCTCCCTTTCCTCTTCACCCTGGAGAGCCCTCAGGAGGCAGCCACAGATGGTCCCTTCAGAGGCAGGAGCCTGGAGCAAGGGCCAGCGCTGCATCCCTTCAGGGCTCTCCCTTCCTCTCTGTTTCCCTGGAGCCCTGTCCTCTTCCTAGCGAACTGCAAGCATTTTCACATTGTCCTGCCCTGGATCCCAGTCCCGGAGTCAGTCAGCTATTGCTGCATGCCAAATATCCCCAAAAAACAATGAACCTAGTCTTTTCTTCATAAGCATGGAGTCCGCTGAGAGGGTCTAACCTCAGCTGGGTTCACTCAGATGGCCCAGGTCAAGTGTGAGCCCAAAGATGGTTCTGGTGAGCCACGCTTGGGGATGGCAAGGGCTCATTCAGGGCAGCCTGGTCAGGGACAGTGGACACTCCTCTCTGCCGTCTGCCATTTCACCCCCCAGTAGGCTGGCCTGGATGCTCTCCTGTGCAGCTGGGGTTGGAGAGACCACAATCCTGCAGGACCTCCACCAACACCTTCCTGTTCCGACCACATCTACTGACCAGTCTCGCCCCCCTCAGAGCAATGGGGAAGTAGGTCCATCCCACCAGAGCAGGGGGCGTGTGGGAAGGGTACAGGTTGCAGGATATCTCTCAGTCCCCCATAGAGCTCATTCTAGCTTACAAAATCAGAGTGGCCACCGCTGCTCTTTCCACCTGCCTGCCTCCCTTTCCTCCCCAGACCTTGATCTGGCCACACCCTGAGGCTCGGTGCTGGTGGACCACTCTCCAACCTGAGGAGAGCCACATTCCAAGGCTCTTAGTTGTCAACAGTGAAGTAGCCTAGTGGGGAACAAACACAGAGCCTCTTCTGATCTTTCTAAACATTCCACTCGTCTGGATCAAGGCCTCCGCACTCTTGAAACAAATTGGTCTGCAGAACACGTCTCCCGAAGAACAGCCACAGCGCTTTGGGCTCAGATCCATCCATGATGCCTTCAAAGCCTCCCGACAGCGTAAGTCGGGACAGTGTCAGTATTATAGGGAGTGGGTGATCCCTTCCTTCTGACAGGTGATCAGAAACCTCACACTTCAATTTAATTTCAGTCTCAGATCCAATCAGCAGGCCGCTTTCATCAGAAGCACTTAGACAGTGAGAGCAAGTCAGGGCTTCAGAAAATGTATCTGTGGACTCTGAGCTGCTAGGAAGACCGAGTTCTAAATTAACCCGCAGAACCACTCTGGCTGCAAAGTTAAGGGCTCTTCTATTAAAAGCCAATAAATATTTTTAATGCGTGTTTAGCATCATGGGTTTAAACACAAATGCAAAGAAAAGATGCTTTCATGGGAACAGGCTCACAGTGAGATGGAAAGGATCCTTAGCTTCCAGTTGGGGACTTTCCAGAATGCAGCACTGGAGGGCAAGGCTTCTCCTGCTGAAGGACAGGGCGGCCTTGTAGAGCTTGGAGAGAGTTCCAGAAAGCCTTGGTTCTGGCTGATGGGGTGTTGAGGCATCTACCTGTGTGGGGACAGCTTCCCAAAGAATCATGTGACTGAGCTTTGCAGTGTCAGATTTAGGAGATTCACCCTAGACTGCCTAGCAACCCCCAACACCCAGAATCATAGCTGCCTCCATGTCCCAGACACCAGCCGTCCAGCCAGACCACTGAAACCCAAAATCTGACCCAGAAACCTATGAGCCACAGAGGAGTTGGAGCCATGTAAGAGTTGGCATTTTTTTTCTTTAGTTGTAAAGACACAGCAAACGCTAACCAACTGAAAATGTTGTCATTGTGAACAAATATGTAGGGGATTCACCAGGTCTCGGGGATGTTTGCCTATTAAGGAAACTGAACCTTCTACTTCAAACTTTCTCACAGAGAAGTCTCGGGGCCCAGACATCTCCCAGCAGCTCCAGTGGTCGCTGCTCTAAGGGGCAGACCAGTCCTGAGCCCGGATTAGCGCAGTCCTCAGTCCTCAGTCCTCGGTAGAGATGCTTGTTGTGTAGTACGGATGGTGGTTAATGCAGAAATTCACATCTGATCAAAATGCAGAGAATCAGTGACTATGGGGTGCTCAGCAACACACAGGACATCTGGATCACATCCCTCCACCAGGGTCAGGGACCATCGAAGGAGACGGGTCAAAAAGGCTGTAAGAGCCAGAGGTCAGGAAGACAGAGTAGAACAGTGTCTTCTGGATATAACAGAATTCACAGCCACTGTGATTGCCTGCCCAAGATCGAGACACAGCACTGTAGCACGGAGGCTGACGAGCGCCCACCTCTGAGGGGCTATGGCAGTTGATGGCTTCTCTTGGAGGGAGAGACAGTTTTCTTCTTCAAGGGTGTGGCTCCTGGTAGGTTGGCCATGCTCCACTGACTGGTCCCACACCCAGAAGTATGTGCAGCACACTTAATTAATTAATGGGTTATTAATTTCAAAAATGAGAACATGAAGCTCAGGGATAAGGAGGTGGGGGAGACCTGGGGGGGAGTTAAAGGGAGGAGATCGGGTGATATGATTGTGCTGGTAGCTCGGTTGTCAACTTTGACACGTCTCAGTAGAAGGACCACAATTAGGGAATTTTCAAACAAATCTGTAGCCATGTCTGAGGCATTTTCTTGATTGCTGCATG
This sequence comes from Nannospalax galili, assembly GCF_000622305.1. NCBI lineage: Eukaryota > Metazoa > Chordata > Mammalia > Rodentia > Spalacidae > Nannospalax > Nannospalax galili. The sequence goes on from NW_008339924.1 coordinate 845,484, forward strand.
ATGTAGGAAGTCCAGTCCACTGTGGGTGGTGCCCCCCCACCCAGCAGGTGGTCCTGGGTTGTATAAGAAAGCAGGCTGAGCACAAGCCAGTAAACAGCCTTCCCCCACCTTCCTGCTTCCGGGTTCCTGGCTCTGAGTTCCTGCCCTGGCTTCCCTCCATGATGAACCCTGACCAAGATGTGGAAGCCAAATTAACCCTTGCCTCCCTGTATTAGTTACTTTTCTGTTACTGTGATAAAAACACTGACCAAAGCAACTTATAAAAGGAAGAGTTTATTTGCGCTTATGGATCCAGGGAAATTATAGTCCATCATGGCAGGGAGGCATGGTGGCTGGATGTGGCTAGAACGGAAGTGGAAGCTGAGCTCTACATGTTCAAGCAGGCACAGGAAGCAAGAGAGCGACTGGAGATCCTGCAAGGCTTAAGAACTCTCTAAGCCCACCCCCAGTGACGTGCTTCCTCCAGGATAGCCACACCTAAGACCTTCCAAAACAACGTCACCAACTGGGCACAAAATGTGCAGCTACTTGGAGCCTATGGGGGTCGTTTTCATTCAAACCACCACACTCCCCAAGTTGGTTTTGGTCAATGTTTCTGTCTCAGCAATAAAAAACTAAGACGATGATCAAATACATCGTGTGGAATTCTCAAAGAATTAATACAAATATATTTTTTAAATTCTCCAAGCCCAGACAGGTTCCCCTGTTCCAAAGAGTAAATATTTAAGTCCAACATGGGGTACAGATGTCAGAATAACGTGGTGCCTGCGCCTCCCAGGAAGAGGTCATAGGAAAGGTGAGTGTAAATCACATGTCCACAAACCTATGCTGAATATTAGCAAAACATATCCAAAGATACCTTAAAAGCATGCTTGTGGTACTTGTCTTCACTGATTTCTCAACATTACAAGAATACCCTTCAGCCAGCATTAATCCCATTTAACCCAAGCATTGAGCTTTTAATTCCAGTTACTGTGTTGTTTTTAATTTTTATACTTTGTTCCTGGTCTAGTGAACTGGTTGTATTCCCAATACAGTGTTCTTGTTCTGTGGATAGTAGTTTTCCTTCCCACTGGTGCTGGCCTGACAGGCTAGTGCCCCAGTCCTTGGGATTGATTACATTTAGGGTAGTGTTCTAGTTCTATTTCTGTTGCTGTGATAAATAACCTGACAAAAAGCAGCTTAGGGAAGTGAGGGTTTATTTAGACTCACAATCCCAGGTTACAGGCCATCATTTAGGGGACATCAGGGCAGGAACTCAAGCACCCAGTCGCATCAATTCCACAGCCAAGATCAGAGAGAGAAAAAACACACCTTTGCCTGCTTGCTGCTTCAACTTAACCAGCAAAGCCTAGGGATGGTGCTACCCATAGTGGACGAGATCTTCCTTCATCAATTAACTATCAAGGCAATCCCCCACAGACACGCCCACAGGCCAACCTGGTCTAGACAATACCTCGCTTCTTTCAGGTGATGTTGACAGTTGACCCTGACCTGCCCAGGTGTACTGTGAGGCCTCGTTCTGACCCTGACCTGCCCAGGTGTACTGTGAGGCCTCGTTCTGACCACCTGACCTGCCCAGGTGTGACTGTGAGGCCTCGTTCTGACCCTGACCTGCCCAGGTGTACTGTGAGGCCGCGTTCTGACCACCTGACCTGCCCAGGTGTGACTGTGAGGCCTCGTTCTGACCCTGACCTGCCCAGGTGTACTGTGAGGCCTCCCCGTTCTGACCACCTGACCTGCCCAGGTGTGACTGTGAGGCCTCGTTCTGACCCTGACCTGCCCAGGTGTACTGTGAGGCCTCATTCTGACCACCTGACCTGCCCAGGTGTGACTGTGAGGCCTCGTTCTGACCCTCACCTGCCCAGGTGTGACTGTGAGGCCTCGTTCTGACCCTCACCTGCCCAGGTGTGACTGTGAGGCCTCGTTCTGACCACCTGACCTCCTTTAGCTTCTCATCGTGATTCTTCTTTGTTGAACTTCAGATTCTTTGTGAAGTGGACGCTCCCAGATGTTTTAATTCTTGTTTGTGCTCATCTTTAAGGGACTGATTCTTTCTGGAGGAATCTCCCAGAAGTCTCCGGGTGGAGAGGCCTACTTCTGACTTGCTTCTCCTGCCTCTGTTCTTGATGTACAAGCCTGTGCTGGAGATTTACCGTAACCACAGCTAGCAATGCCACCAACTGACGTTTCAAAACCATTTCATGTCCATCCTGAACTTCAGAATGTGGATTTATTTGGAAATAATATTTCTTCAGTAGGGGATCATGCTAGAGGAAGGTCAATCCTAAATTCAAGGGCAAGTCAAATCCATGAGGAAGGCTGTATACAAGAGAAAGTTGAAAAGTCAGGTTGGTAATTCATCAAAATTATGTATGAGGAGAGAGTTCAACCCCAGCTTTAGGCTGCAAACCACATATCCAACAAGGAACTAGCAACTATAATACGTAACACTCAGCACTAAACAGTATTTAATATCAAGCAATCCAACTAAGAAAAAGACCAAGACCGAACAAACATTTCACCAAAGTGGACACACAGACGCCAGAAATAAGGCTGTGAGACGCCTCGCCAGGTATCAGGAGAGCTGAAATAAAAAAGAGAAACAACCCCTTGGAGGACGTGCAGGGACTGGCCACCTCTGTGCTGTGAAGTATGAAATGGAGCTGCTAACCCAGAAGTTTCTTATAAGACAAACAAAAAAAAAAGCCACAGGACCCAGTCACTGCACACTTGTGCATTTACTCCTGAGAGTGGAGACTTGGCCCCCAACACACATTGCACTTGAATGTTCAGAACAGCTCAGTTCACAAGAGAGCAAAGCCAGAAACATCCAGCCCTTCAATAGATGAGTGGATGCCCATGCCATGGAATATTATTTAACAGTGAATAAGGATAAATGATTGGTGTGCAACAACCTGAATTCCCAGAGGATTTCACTAACCACCACCAACAACAACTGACAAAACGTCATGTATGTAACTGAAGATTCCATTTAATGTACATTATTAAAATGACACAATTACACTGACAGAAGTGCACTGTGGGGTGGGTGGGGGTAGGGTCATGGACAGTTGAGGTTGGGTCCTGTGTGACAGAGCAGAAGCCTGGCTTTCTCTTGTATACAGCCCTTGCACTCATGCCCATGGCCTGTGGTGAGGCCCTGTGCGCATTCCAGACAATGCTCCTGCTTGGACTGAGTGCAGGGCCCGTGGGCACTGCAGTTCTTATGACTCTCTCAACAATTATATGTGTGAGTCTACAATTACCTCAAAATACAGTTAAGTTTCAAAATCTGGCCAATTCCAGCACTCTGTCGGAGCCTACGGGGGAAACAGAGCTAGTCTTGATATCACTGTCCATGGTGTTTGTGAAGTTTAGATTTTCTATATTTGATGCCAAGGGATTTTCCAGTTAAAGTCCAACTGTGACTAAATGCCAGCACACACATTCACACACACTAACACACATACACACTTAACGCATACTCGCACACAAACTACACACATATACAACACTGACACACACATACACACATACACACCCACACAAACACACACTCATATACAGACACCCAAAAGAACTCTCAACCCTGAGGAGAGGCAGGGCAGGGTTTATAAAGCCTAAAACCACAATTGCATCATGCCAGGGGCAAAGCCAATAACCATGGCTACACCATACTAAGGGCAGGTCAGTTAATGAAAAGTTTTCAGTTAACAAAAAGTTTCTAAGTTTTGGTTAGGAAAAGCAAGTTTTTCAGAATTGCAGAATGGGCTCCCTGGAGCTGCAGGCGCAGCTGGGAGAAAACTTCTGCCTGGCCGGCTGTAAGTTTCTCAGCATTGCAGAAACAAAGTACTTCCTGAAAGTACAGGTGCAGCCTTCGTGGGGCCATTCTGCATGTCTGGGTGCACAGGGGAGCAGCTGGGCAGAAACACAGGGTGAAGTGAACATCATCTAGAATAAAATGGAGTCGGTTTGGGCAATGGGGCAGGTCAGGCATGAGCGTGGGTTTCTCTGGGCTTGGGGGGGTCACATTTCAGCTGCTCTAAGTGACTGTGTAGAGGATTTTGGAAACTTTGGGAATTCTGTTCTTTCTAAGGGACCCTCCTCTCCTCTACCTCTGTTCACATCTTCCATAACTGAGTCACGGAGTGGCCCAGAAGTACGTGGGTGGGTTTATCATCTCGTAAGATAAAAACAGGAGCCACTAGAGTTGCACAGGAGTTCAATGTCCTTTTACTGTAAAGAGTTTCTGGGGACATTCCTAGAAAACTGTGGGTTTGTGACTAGGAAAGGAAAAATATTAAATACACCAAGAAAAGAGAAGTGTAGAGGTCTGGGGGTTGCCTCTCCTGGGGCAGCCAGCCCAGATTTCCTGCAAACTTCTCCACAATGGAAACTAAGTAACCCCCATTACTGAAGGTTGTAACCCCGGGTCATTTTTATTACAGAAATGGCCATAAAGGCCAAAGCAAACTCTTTGCAGACCTGACAGGTGGTCTTTCCTTTCCTCCGGGTGGGCTGGACTTGGCTCCCAAGAGCAGGACAGGGCACAACTGTGCTGTTGCACCAAGCTGCCCAGGATGGTGTGTGTGGACATGCCATGCCCAGAAGGGACTCTGGTGCTCCTGGACCTGGTCCTCATGTTGTGAAGTTCTCTGGAATTCCTGACAAGGGAATCTGAGCAGCAGCACTGACCATGACCCCCAAAGTTCTGCTGCGTTCTGTACTGAGGGGCAGAGGAGCCTGGGAGGGGGACACAAGGACAAATCTGTGGCATGAGTGGCTTTGGGGTCTTGTAGGCAATCTAGACTGTTCAGGTAGATTCCAGAGGAGACAATTGAATGGGCCAAGTGGAAGAAAGTCCAGACACAAGAACCATATCTGGACATGGAAAAACTCACAGCTTCCACTGACCCCACGGGATATCTGGGTAGAAGATAGGCCCCAGTCACCACTGCTGTAGGAAGGCCCCAAGGATCCCACCCTGCTTTTCTTCTTTATAGTGAAGAGGCTTGCAGCCTGAGGCCAGATTGCCTGGGTTTATATGAAATATTAATGGCCTGGGTTCAAGGGCACAAGGTGTTTGTATAGTGGGTGAAGCTTTTTCTCCACAGTGTCCCCCTTCTAGCCTGAAGGAGTTGCTCACTGGCTATATAGTGAAAAAGATCAGTGGAGAAGAGATCTTCATCCAGAAGCTACTGAAGACAGACTTATGGCAGAGTAGAGACAAGCCATCCTCTCCTACATCCCTAGAATCTGAAAGGGAGCATCCCATCTGTGACTTCACAATGAGGGAGAAGTGTGGGCTGCAGGGGAGGATCACAGGGAACACACTAAGGAGATGCTAAGTAAAACATAAACACTGAACATGGGGCTGGAGAGGTGGCTCAGTGGTTAGGAGAGCTTGCTACTGTACCAGAGGACCTGAGTAGGCTTCCAGAACCTACATCAGGCAGCTCACAACTGCCTGTAACTGCAGGCCCAGGGGATCTGATGCTCTCTGGCCTCCACAGCTACTACACTGCACTCACACGCACATGTACATACACACACACACACACACACACACACACACACATAATTATAAATAAAATCT
>NW_008339924.1:851310-856587 GCF_000622305.1 Nannospalax galili
CAGCTAATAAAATCTTTTTTAAAATGCCAAACAAGTAACTTATTACCTCAATTATCCAATCAAAAGACAGAGACTAGCAACTTGAATTAAAAATAAGACTCGTGGTGGTGCACACCTTTAATCCCAGAACTTGGGAGGCAGAGGCAGGTGGATCTCTGTGAGTTCAAGGCCAGCCTGGTCTCCATAGCAAATTCCAGGAACCTGTCTCAAAAATAGCAAGAAAAAAAAAAAAAAAGGACTCAGGCTGGGAGATGGCTTAGCTGTTAACAGATAGTTCAAACCACCTATAACCACAGCTTCAGGAGATCTAATGCCCTCTTCTGGTATCTGTGGGCACCAGCATGCACATGTGTATGTATACACAGAAGTATACACACATAAATTAAAATATTTTTAATTTAATAGGACCGCTGGAGAGCCCACTCAGTGGGTAAAGCACTCGCTACACAAGCAGAAGGACTCAAACCTGAACGGATCAGCGCATCAGCACACGTGTGTAACCCCAGGGCTCTTGTGTGAGACTGGAGGCAGAAATGAGGTCCCCAGAGGCTTGTGGGCCAGTGAGTCTGGAGTCCGCAGCAACAAGAGAGCTTTCTTCAAAGTGGAAGGTGAGGGCCAATACTCAAGGTTACCCTCTGACTTCCACATGCAAACCATTCATTCAATGGTTTCAAACCATTCATTCAATTCTTTCAAGTGAATGAACACACACACACACACACACACACACACACCAAGTCACATAAAAAAAATCTCAATAAAATACCAACCAAATGAACTCAATAACACATCCAAAAGATCATTCTTCATAATAAGTTGGCTTCATTCTAGGGTTACCAACATGGTGCAACATATGTAAATCAATAAATGCAGAACATCACACATCACATAAATAGATTCTAAGACAGAAGTCACACGGTCTCCTCAATGATGAAAAAAAGGTCTCTGACAAAGTCCGGCGTCTCTTCATGATAAAAGCCCTGAAGGTACTGGAAATAAAAGGAACATACCTTAACATAGTAAGAGACATGTGCAAGGAGCTCTAAGCCAATAGCATGCTAAATGGGAGAACACGCAAAGCATGCCAACTGCAATCAGGAGCCAGGTAAGGGCACCCACTTTCCACCCTGTTCAGTATAGAGCCTGAAGTTTTAACTAAGGCAATAACCACAGAAAGAAATAAACAGAATATATGTAGGAAAAGAAGTAGTCAAATAATTCATATGTGCAGATGGTATGATCCTACACATGACAGACCTTGTGGATTCCAGCAGAAAACTCTTAGAACTGGTAGACACTTAATTCAATAGCTTTCCTATGTATCAGTAATAAAAATGATGAGAAAATCAGGAAAAGAATCCCTTCACAGTAGCATCTGAAGATAGAATACCTTGGAATAAGCCTAACCAAGGAAGTCGAAAGACCTCCACAGTGAGAACGTTCCAACATTATAAAATGGAAGAAGAGCCCCTACGCTCCTGTTAATGTTGTGAGGATGGCTACATTAGCAAAAGCAATCTCCAGATTCATGAAATCCTCATCAAAATTACAATCACAGTCCTCACAATGATAGAAAAAACAATCCTAAATCCATATAGAGGCACAAAAGACCCAGGGTGGTCAAAGCAGTCCTGCACAAAATAAATAATGCTGGGCATATTGCCCTGCCTGGTCTCAAGTTATACTACAGAGCCACAGCAAAACCAACATGGTACTGGCACAGAGACAGACATGTAGGCCAATGGAAAGAACACAGGATGCCAAAATAAGCCCACACAGTCAACGCCACCTGATATTTGACAGAGATGCCAAAAACAGGTGTTGGAGAAAAGGCCATCTCTTTAACAAACGGTGCTGTGAAAACTGGATGTCCACATGGAGAGAAGAAGCAATTGGACCCCTACGTCTCATCCTGTACGAAAATCAATTCTAAATGGATTAAAGTTCTTAATGTAAGTCCTGGCAGTCTGAAAGTGTTAAAGGACGCATGAAGAGACTACCTTACAATGTGGGCATAAGCGAGGACTTTCCGAAAAGGACTGTAGTTCAGAAAGTAGAAGCGAGGACTGAGAAATGAGGTTGCATAAGTTAAAAGGCTTCGGCTCAGCAGAGAAACAATTGAGTGAAGAGACAACCTACAGAATGGGAGAAAAACCTTTACTACCTAAACATCTGACAGAGGATTAATATCCAGAATACACAAAGAATCCAAAAGACAAAGTACCAAACAGCACAGTCAATAAATGGGCTAACGAATGAGCGGGCAGTGTGAAAAGGTGAAATGGACAATAGACACATGAGAAAAATACATAAAGAGCTCAAAGAACTAAATAACAACAACAAAATCCAATCAATAGATGAGCTAATCACATGAGCAGAGGACGAAATTCAGGAGCTGGGCAGATGGTTAAGTGCCTGCTGCACAGGCATGAAGGCCTGGGTTTGGTCCCCAGCACTCATGTAAAAAGCTAGTGGCGTGTGTCTATAATCCCAGCTCTGGGGAGGGGGAGATGGGGGCGGTCCTGGGGGCTTGCCTGGCCAGTCAGCCTGGCTGAATCGGTGAACTCCAGGTTCAGTGAGAGACCGTGTCTCAAAAATTAAGATGGAGGAGCTGGAGAGATGGCTCAGCGGTTAAGAGCACTGACTGCTCTTGCAGAGGACCTGGGTTCGATTCCCAGCACCCACATGGCAGCTACGAACCGTCCTTAACTCCAGTTCTAGGGGAATCCGAAGCCCTCTCCTGACTTCCACGGCATTGCACGACACGGGTGCACTCACATACGTGCAGGCAGTACACCCATACACATAAAATAAACATAATGAATAAAATATTTTAAATTAAGATTGAAGGTAGTAGAGGAAGACACACAATTTGTCTCCATCTGGCCTTGACGCACATATGCTCGGGTGGCACACGGACACACACCACATACACACAGCAATAACAATGATAAGCAACAAAAGATAAGTTCAAATGGTCGATAACCATATAAAACACGCTCACCATCATTAGCCACCAGGGAAACGCAAATGACAGCTACACTGAGATTCCATCTCGCCGCAGTCAGAATGGCAGTCATTAAGAAAACAACCCAGATGCTGTCAAGGATATGGGGGAAAGGGAGCTATACGCTGCTAGCGGGGGGTACATGGGTGCAGCCACTGTAGGAGTCAGTATGAAGCTGCCTTTAGCAAAACAAAACAGTACGGGGCTGGAGAGACAGCCCAGAGGTTAAGAGCACTGGCTGCTCTTGCGGAAGACATAAGTTCAATTCCCAGCACCCACATGTCTGCTAACAACCATCCATAACTCCAATTCCAGGGAACCCGATGCCCTCTTCTGACCTCTGCAGGCATTACATGACACAGGTGCACTTACGTACATGAAGGCATTACACTCGCACACAAAAAAAAAGTAGTAAAAATTATAAAAATATATTTTTTAATCTGAAAATAGAGCCAGCAAGATAACTCAACAGCTAATGGCTTTTGCTGCCCGATGTCCTGAGTTCAACCCCTGAGGACTCACACTGTAGAGGAAGAAAACTGATTCCCACAGGTAGTCTTCTGGCCGCCACACATACACTGCAGTACAAATGTGTACACATGCACACACACACACACACACACACACACACACACAAAGTAAATTTGTTTTAATCTAAAACTAGGGGCTGAGGCAATAGTTTAGTCTGTAGCCCCAGCTGTCCTGGAACTCACTATGTAGGCCAGGCTGGCCTTGAACTCACAGAGATCCGCCTGCCTCTACCTCCCAAGTGCTGGGATTAAAGGTGTGCACCACCAATCCAGCCCGATAGTTTAGTCTTTAAAGTGCTTGCTACACAAGCTTGAGGCCCTGAGTTCAGATCTCCAGCACCTCATAAAAGCCAGGTGTGGTCATGCATGCCTGTAACCCCAGTGTGAAGGCAGAGACGAAAGAATCCCTGGGACTTGCTGATCAGCCAGTCTAGTGGAATCTATGAGTTTCAGGCTCAGTGAGAGACCCCGTCCCAAAAAATAGCAGAAGACACCCAACATCAAACTTTGACTTCTGCATGCACACATACACACATGTAACACACACAGAAATACACACACACATACACACACACACACACACACACATGACCTCCAAGATGAATGTCATGGTGCACACCTTTAATCCAGCACTCAGGAAGCAGAGGCGCAACACACACAGAAATACACACACACACACACACACACACACACACGACCTCCAAGATGAATGTCATGGTGCACACCTTTAATCCAGCACTCAGGAAGCAGAGGCAGGCAGATCTCTGTGAGATCAAGGCCGGCCTGCTCTACATAGTATGTGCCAGGTGAGCTAGGGCTTACTGGGAGATACCGTCTTAACAATATAAAATATAAATAAATAAGCAATAAAGGACCTACCGTGTGACCCAGCCATACTACTCCTGTACATACCCCAAAACTCTTACGACACACCGCAGAGATATGCATGTTTACTGCAGCACCATCCACAATAGTCAAGTTACGTAATCAGTCTAGGTATCCATCAGCAGATCAAAGAAAATGTGGGGTATATACAAAATGGAGTTTTAAGCCAGGTGTGGTGGTGCACACCTTTAGTCCCAGCACTCGGGAGGCAGAGGCAGGCGGATCTCTGTGAGTTCAAGGCCAGCCTGGTCTACATAGTGAATTCCAGGCCAGCTGGGGCTACAGGGAGACCCTGTCTCAAAAAGACAAAAAAATTGTCATTTTATTTATTTGGTTATAGAGAAGAATGAAATGGCGTCCTTTGCAGGAAATGGAGCTGCACCGTGTCATACAACGAGCTGAACCCCTTTCCTCCTTCCCTTCTGCTGCTTCAAGCCGCACAGCCACCTGACGGCCGCTCTCTCCTCCTGCTCACGCTCTGCACAGCAGCCAGGGAAGGTCGTACTGATCCTCTTCACTGTTTTGCTTTTGTTTACGGTTTGGGGACACAGGGAGAAGAGCAGGATGTGAGGAAGCGTTCCAAACAGGCTGTCACCAGTGTCTCTGGTTTTACATTCTTCTTGGATCCGACTTTTATATTGTCTGAAAAGACTCTGTCTCACACATTTTGAATTTTTTTTGTCTGATTCTAATATCAATGTTTTCTTTTTCATTGACAACTAACAGGTGTGTATCATACATGGTGCGTGTGGTGTGATGTTTGTTATACATGGTCTGTGGATAGATTAAGTTTCCTCAGATTTCCATCCCTCGCTTACCGGTCTTTTGGGGCTCAATCTACCACTGAAGCTACTT
>NW_008339924.1:859721-863382 GCF_000622305.1 Nannospalax galili
CTGTGAGTTCAAGGCCAGCCTGGTCTACATAGTGAATTCCAGGCCAGCTGGGGCTACAGGGAGACCCTGTCTCAAAAAGACAAAAAAATTGTCATTTTATTTATTTGGTTATAGAGAAGAATGAAATGGCGTCCTTTGCAGGAAATGGAGCTGCACCGTGTCATACAACGAGCTGAACCCCTTTCCTCCTTCCCTTCTGCTGCTTCAAGCCGCACAGCCACCTGACGGCCGCTCTCTCCTCCTGCTCACGCTCTGCACAGCAGCCAGGGAAGGTCGTACTGATCCTCTTCACTGTTTTGCTTTTGTTTACGGTTTGGGGACACAGGGAGAAGAGCAGGATGTGAGGAAGCGTTCCAAACAGGCTGTCACCAGTGTCTCTGGTTTTACATTCTTCTTGGATCCGACTTTTATATTGTCTGAAAAGACTCTGTCTCACACATTTTGAATTTTTTTTGTCTGATTCTAATATCAATGTTTTCTTTTTCATTGACAACTAACAGGTGTGTATCATACATGGTGCGTGTGGTGTGATGTTTGTTATACATGGTCTGTGGATAGATTAAGTTTCCTCAGATTTCCATCCCTCGCTTACCGGTCTTTTGGGGCTCAATCTACCACTGAAGCTACTTTGGAATATCGTCAGCAGCATGAATCAACAGCAGCCCCTGCAGGACTTGGTCCTCCCCATGGTCTGCGTAAAAATTCCTCCCCTTGAGGACACAGGCCCACTGACCTACAGAGGGGACCATAGAAAGCAGGAGCCATGCACAGGACAGGACAGCAGCATGGGTCTCGCTTTCATACCCACGTTTTCCTCTGCATTTCTCTTCCCTTCAGGAGAGTCTCATTTTAAACACCGGTAGGGAGGTTGGAGAGCTGGCTCAGCAGTTAAGAGCACTGGCTGCCCTTGCAGAGAACCTGAGTTCAGTTCCCAGTACCTTGGTCAGCCGGCTCACAACTGCCTGTAACTCCAGCTCCAGGGCATCCTATGCCCTCTCTTGGCCTCTGAGAACACCACACTCACATGTGCATACCCTTATACACACATAAAATAAATCTAAAAATTAAAAACTACACGCCGGTAGAACTGCATCAATTTCTATACTTAACTTGAGTCTGTCCGTTTCTAAGCAGTTTCCATCATGATGATGGCTGAGCCCCTTGAGCTGCTCCAGCCTTTTTCGAGGTGCCCTATTTCCCATGGCTGCCTAGCTCTCCCCTGACGTTTTCCTGGCGGTGTGACTTAAGCTGCCTTTCTTTTCCATTTTGAAAGTTATACATCTAATTTCTAGCAGTTACCCTAATTCTTAAAAATAGGTTACCTAAACTTTTAAGGTAGTAGGTTGCTCATTATAAAACTCTTAAGGCAGCACAGAAGAAATGGGAAAACTTATAAAGTCTCACTGAGAAAAAAAGAATTCCCTATTTTCTGCCACTTGCTGAACGCAAATCCAGGTTCAAACTAGCTCGGGAGGGGAGCAGGGGTTAGTAGGGAACCACTGTACAGGTTCAAGTCAGACTGGGAGGGGAGTTGGGGGGTGGGTAGGGAACTTCTGTGTACGCCTCCGTCCAGTTTTTCCGCAGCAGCTATTCCATTCTGTGTTCCCACCCACGGTGCCACAAGGTCCCCTCTACTCCCTGCCAACACTGGATCCATCCTGATGGGTGTGAGGCAGTAGTATCTCGCTGGTTTTTGTTTGCATTCCCCTGGTGATTAACAACATTTATCATCTTCTTGTATGTTATTGGACATTAGTTTATCTCCTTTGGGGAAATGCCTGTTCAACTCCTTCGCCCATGTTTTAATTGTGTTGATTTTTCTATTATCGAGTCGTAGTTCTTTGTACATTCAGAGCATTAATCTCCTGTCAGCTATATTACTTCATGTGCATGTTACCTTTTCACTCATTAATAGTGTTCCTAAAAAGGTTTTCACTTAAGTTTTTATTTATTTTTATTTTTTAATGTGCCTATTCTTTTTTTCATTTTTACTATATATTTTATTGAATTTTGGGGCATTTCATACAATACATCTTAATCATATTTATACCCTCCTCCCCTATCGGTACCCCCAGATAGCCCCCCGCACCAGATTTCATGCATTCTGTCATATGTCAAGAGCTATCAAGTCAAGTTTGCATCCCCAGCCGTCCCTCGAGTGAGTTCATCCACTGGAGCCTGGTCAGCCTCACCCAGCAGTGATCAGCCGCCAACAGCTCCTCTGGGAAAGTTGGAGCTTCTTGCTGGTTTCCCAAGTTCTATGCTGGGATTTTTATGTTTTTGAGTGTTTTGCTTGCACGTATCTAAGTGTACTACAAGCATGCAATGGCTGTGGAGGCCAGAAAAGGGCATCAGATCCCCCTGAAATTGGAGTTACAGACTGCCATTAGCTGCCATGTGTGTGCTGGGAACCAAACCTAGGTCCTCTGCAAGAGCAGTCAGTGCTCTTCCCCACTGAGCCGTCTCTCCAGGCCCAGAAGTTTGCATTTAAGTGACGCCCAATTCGCCTGTTTTTCCTTTTCCTGCTTTTGATGTCATATCAAGCAAACTGTATGAGTTACTTTTCTGTGACTGTGATAAAACACCATGACCAAGGAAATAATAGAAGGAAGAGTTTATTGGGCTTACAGTTCCAAAAGGATAAGAGTTCATCGTGGTGGACAAGCACAGCCCAGAGGCAACCAGGGCAGAAAGCTGAGCGCCCCCATCTTCAAGCACTCAGAGGAGCAGAGAGACAAACTGGAGGACAAGCCAGGGATCCCCTCCAGTGGCCTGAAAGCCTCCCCCAGGTCACCATCTTTCCCAAATGTGCCAAGGGATGGGCACATCTTTGGGGGAAATTCCAGATAAGTCTCAGAGCCACAATTACAGCAGCTTTGTGAAGCTTGTGGTCAGAAGATATGTGTTGCCTGACTCTCTCCTTTATGGAGACCAGTTCAGTTCCTCAGACTCTGTGTGAATTTTGGGATGGATTTCTCTTTTCTCCGACTGGGCTGTAGGTTTTTTTGGATTTTGTGTTGACTTTTGTTTTGTTGGTTAAAAAAAACTAATTGACGTTTTGGTAGGGACTACGTTGAATCTGCAGACTACTTAGCCGTAATGAGCATATGAACCCTAAACACCGGGGTACTTCCATTTTTCTTTTTTTTAATATTTTTTAGAAGAAGCATTTCATTACAGCTTTAACATACTCAATAACAGTTTCCAAAGCAAAGATACAGCTCATTCAAAAGTGGCTATAAAATTTTTAGGTTCGCTGTTCAACCTAATAACCGCCTACTTAGAAGAAGCATTTCATGACAACAGCATTGACATATTCAATAACAATTTCCAGAGCTAAGATGCATGTCTTTCAAAATTAGCTGTAAAATTTTAGGTTTACAGTTGAATTAATACAGTTATACAATATTGTAGTCAGTATAAACCCTATAAGACATAAAATTAAATGAGGTTTTAACCTTTTAAAAAGATCTCTATTTCATTATTAAAATACACAGTTTCATAAAGAAAACTTCATTGTTAATGCAATTAATGCTAAGAAGTTTGCACATGTGTTTCTAATCTCTATATATCTGATTATTACTAGTCACAGTCAGTTACTCTCTGAGCTCCTTGGCATCTGAGCATGGATACAAAGTCATCAGGTAGATGTCAATGGTAA
>NW_008339924.1:863975-864506 GCF_000622305.1 Nannospalax galili
GTAACTGGAGCCCACATACTCTGTCATCCCTATTACTGTGGTTATGTTGTCGACACCCCCAGCCATTCTCCAGTGTTTGTCTGCTGAATCTAGTCAGCCTATCTAGAGAGACTTGTTTTAGGAAGATCAGCTGTTCCTCATCTAGCAACAATCAGTTGTCAATATTCCTTTAGATAAGATTGGGGTCTGCTATTCATTTTCCCAGTTCTATGCTGGGTTATTGTCTGGAAGTCTCTTGCACCACCTTGGCCAATATCTCAAAGGAAGGTATCACCTGTCTGGCATTGTTTCTTGTTATGTAGCCTTTAGCTGTACATATGGACTCTTAAAAAATTATATTGACCCCATTAATCTTTGGTTATACTTTCCTTTTGGGTGTTTATGACCCTACAGTTGGCCCAGATAAAAAAATTTATTTTTATTCTTAAGGCCGTTTGAGGATCCATTCCTCAGGGGTCACACGGGCTAGGGAAGAGCCCATGGCTCCTTTCTTTTACCAGTTCCATCTTTGTGAAGATAAGTCAAAGGTCC
>NW_008339924.1:864864-866306 GCF_000622305.1 Nannospalax galili
TCTCACATTGTCTAACCCTTCCACCATGGTTTCCCCATTTAAGGTGCCCCTGTTTTTCCTATTTCTCCCTTAATAATAACCCTTCTCCTATGGTCCCACCTCTCTTTAGCTCCTTCTTTCCCTTTATCCCTTGGGTTCCTTGTATAACCTCCCTCCCCCTTCCCCTTAAAAAAAAACCCAATATTGTCCATACCTCCCTTGTTAACACCTGTTTCCTACTGTCCTTCTCTCTCAGGTTCTTTCTTTTCCTTTACCTCCCTTAATAATTCCCTTCTCCTACGGTCCTACCTCTCTTGAGTTCCTTCTTTCCCTTTATCCCCTAGGTTCCTTATATACCCTTCCCTCCCCCCTTCCTTAAACTAACCCAATTTTTATCCATATATCCCTTATTAAGGCCTGTTTCTTACTACTCTTCTCTTTTGGGTTCTTTCTTTTCCTTTACCTCCCTGTTTCTTTTCCATTACATTGATTCCTATAGTTATGTCTGGATACATACTCACTTATCAGGGTTTGGTTCTAGGATCCACATATGATGGAGAATATATGTTGATTTTTTTTTCTGAATTTGTGTTACTTCACTTAGTATAACGGTTCATGTACAAGTGTCTGTGCAATAGGATGAGTTCTTTGGTATATGTCAAGGAGTGGTATAACTGGGTCAAATGGTAGGTTCATTTGTAGTTTTTTAAGAGTTCTCCACACTGCTTTCCGTAGGGGTTGAACCAGTTTGCAGCCCCACCAGCAGTGGATGAGTGTTCCCCTTTCCCCACATCCTCTCCAACATTTGGTATCATTTGTTCTCTTGATCTTAGCCAGTCTGACTGGGGCAAGATAAAATCTTAAAGTGCTTTTAAATTGCATTTCCCTAATTATTAGTAATGTTGAACACCTTTTAAGATGCTTCTTAGCCATCTTTACTTCTTCTTTTGAGAACTCTCTGTTCAACTCCTCAGTTCATCTTTTAATTGGGTTACTTCCTGTCTTGATTCTGTTTTTTTAGTTCATTATATATTCTGGATATTAAACCTCTGTCGGATGTGTCGTGGGTAAAGATTTTCTCCCATTCTGTCGGTTTTCTGATCACTTCCCTGGTTGCCTCCTTTGATGTACAGAAGCTTTTTAGTTTAATGAAGTCCCATTTGTTAATTCTTGCCCTTGTTTCCTGAGTAATTGATGTCCGGCTTAGAAAATCCTTTCCTACACCTATATCTTGTAGGTTTTGGCCAATGTTTTCTTCTAATAGTTTCAGAGTTTCAGGCTTTACACTGAGGTCTTCGAACCATTTGGAATTGACTTTTCTGCAAGGTGAAAGATAGGAGTTTAGTTTCATTCTTCTATAGGTGGAGATCCAGTTTTGCCAGCACCATTTGCTGAACATGCTGTCTTTCCTCCAGTGAATGTTCTTGGCCCCTTCATCAAATATCAGGTGGCTGAAATTGCAT
>NW_008339924.1:866378-866854 GCF_000622305.1 Nannospalax galili
TTGTTTTTATGACTATAGCTCTGTAATACAGCTTAAAATCTGGTATAGTAATCCCCCCAGCATTCCTCTTACTGATCAGGGTTGCTTTGGCTATCCGAGGTCTTTTGTGCTTCCATATGTATCTTAGGATGGTTTTTTTCCAATTCTGTGAAAAATGTCATGGGGATTTTGATTGGCATGGCATTGAATCTATAAAAGGCTTTTGGTAGGCTGGTCATTTTCACAATATTAATTCTTCCGATCCATGAGCATGGGATGTCCTTCCATCTTCTGATGTCTTCCTCAATCTCCTTCTTTAAAGATTTAAAATTTTCATTGTAGAGCTCTTTAATGTCTTTGGTCAGGTTTATTCCAAGATATTTTAATTTTTTGCAGCTATTATGAAGGGGGAGTGTTTCCATGTGCTCTTTCTCTGATTGCTTGTTATTGGCATATGGAAAGGCTATAGGCTTTTGTAGGGTACTTTTGTAACCTGC
>NW_008339924.1:867404-868908 GCF_000622305.1 Nannospalax galili
GGGCTTTTTTTAGTCGGGAGGTTTTGTATTACTGTTTCAATTTTTTTTGTGTTATGGGTCTGTTTATGCTGTTAATCTCTTCTTGGTTTAGTTTTGGTGGTTCCCATGCCTTTAGATATCCATCCATTTTTTTAAGTTTTCAAATTTAGTAGCATATAGGTTTTTAAAGTATTCCCTTATAATGTTCTGTATCTTTCTGGTGTCTGTTGTGATGTTTCCCCTTTCATCTCTGATTTTGTTGATTTGGAGGTGCTCTTTCTTTCTTTTGGTTAACTGGGCTAGCCGTCTGTCAATCTTGTTTATCTTTTCAAAGAACCAGCTCTTGGATTCATCGACTCTTTGTATTGTTTTCTTTGTTTCAATTTCATTCATTTCTGCTCTGACTTTTGTTATTTCTTCTCGTCTCTTGGGCTTGGGTTTCATTTGTTGTTGCTTTTCAAGTTTCTTGAGTTGCAATGTTAAGTCATTTATTTGTGTTCTTTCCGATTTTTTAATGTAGGCACTTAGAGCTATAAACTTCCCTCTAAGGACAGCTTTCAGCGTGTCCCAGGGGTTTTATTGCGTTGTATTGTCCTTTTCATTTAGTTCCAGGAATACTTTTATTTCTTTCTTAATTTCTCTTTTGACCCATTCATCACTCAGGAGTGTGTTGTTTAATCTCCACGTGTTCATGTGGTGACTACGGCTTCTTTCGGTGTTGATTTTAAGCTTTATTGCATTGTGGTCTGATCGAATGCATGGAATTATTTCAATCTTTTTATATTTGTTGAGGTTTGTTTTGTGCCCCAGTATATGGTCAGTTTTGGAGAAGGTTCCAGGGGGTGCTGAATAGAAAGTATGTCCTTTGGTGCTTGGGTGGAATACTCGGTAGATGTCTGTTAGGTCCATTTGATATATGGTATTGTTCAATTCAGATCTCTCTGTTGATCCTCTGCCCTGTTGACCTAGCTAATGGAGACAGTGGGGTATTGACATCCCCTACTATTAATGAGTTGGGATTAATATGGGTTTTAAAGTCCTGTAGTATTGTTTTTATGAAGTTAGGTACACCAGAGTTTGGTGAATATATGTTCGTAATTGTAATATCTTCTTGGTTTATTGTTCCTTTGATCAGAATGAAATGGCCCTCTTTATCTCTTCTGATTAGTTTTAGTTTAAAGCCTATTTTGTGAGATATTAGAATTGCAGTGCCTGCTTTTTTCTTAGTACCATTCGCTTGGTATATTTTTTTTCCTTCCTTTCACTTTAAGATAGTGTCTATCCTTGAAAGTGAGATGGGTTTATTGCAGACAACAAAAAGATCAGTTTCATTTCTTAACACATTCACATAGTCTGTTTCTTTTGACTGGGGAGTTCAGGCCATTAATATTTAAAGTTATTAATGAAAGATGAGTATTGAATCCTCTCATTTGTATTTGTTTACATTCTTTATATAGCTGTACTTTTCCACAGTTATAACTTCATTGAATTTCTTTCTGCTACCCCTTGGGTATATCTTAAGGTG
>NW_008339924.1:869504-887327 GCF_000622305.1 Nannospalax galili
TTTTCATGTTATTATTTTTTCTCTGTGATTTTGACATGTGAATTTCTTTTGTAGTTTCTGATTCTTGTATGAGACTCGGGCCTTCAAGTTTAGGTCTGCTTCTTTTTGTGAACTTTATGTGTCTTTGTGGTTTACTTTTTGGCCATGAAAGGCTGGTTCCCTTAAGCTTCCAGTTCTCTCTTTTGATTTTATATTGGAGTGGCCAGATTGCTTTTGTCTTCAGGAGTTCCCACAGAGGCCCAAGTCAGGTCAGGGTCAGATGCTCTCAGGCTTTCTCCTAAGGTCTGGATCCCTCCAGGAAAGATGTTGTCCTCAGGAACTTGGGGGTTGGACTTGCCTGGGAGCAGGGCTCAGGAAAGATGCTGGTCTTGGGAAGCTGGTGGCTGTGCCACCAGAGATGCAAAGGGAGATGAGGGCTGGAAGAGGCCCCAAGGGCTCCTGGGGACTGCAGGGAGGAACTGGGTTGGTCTGGATGCAAAGGATCAGGAAGCCAAGGGGTCAGCCCCAACCAGGAAAAGAGGCTGGTGGGTTGTACAGCCCAGGGAAGCAGAGGGAGGTGAGGGCAGGACCAGGCCCAGAGGGCTCCTGGGGACCGTGAGAAGGAACTAGGTTGGTCTGGATGCAAAGGATCAGGAAGCAGTGGTGGTTCCCCCAGTGTCTGGGTGCCAAGACAAGGACAGGACCCAGGCTAGGAGGAGAGATGGGAGGGGGAGATGGGAGGGGGAGTGAGGCTGGGGGAGTCAAGGCATGGAGGGCCCTTGAGGGCCCGATGGACTTACCCAGGAGAGAGGCTGGCGAGTTGTGCAGCCCAGGGAAGCAGAGGAAGGTGACTTCGGGACCAGGCCCAGAGGGCTCCTGGGGACTGCAAGAAGGAACTGGGTTGGTCTGGATGCAAAAGATCAGGAAACAGTGATGGTTCCTGGCCAAGAGGTCAGCCCTGGTGTCCAGGAAAGAGGCTGGTGGGTTGTGAGGGCGGGACCAGGTCCAGAGGGCTCCAGGGAGAGAGGCTGCATGGTTGTGCAGCCCAGGGAAGCAGAGCCATTTTTTTTAAGTGCTTTGAATTTTTCAATATACAAGTCTTCCCTCTCTTCGGTACAGTTAATAGCTAAGATTTATTTTTATCATGTTATTGCAAGTAGAATTTTTTCCAATTTCAGATTTATTGTTGGTGTACAGAAAGAAACTGGTTTTATGTTCTGACTTTGCGTCACACAGTTTTGCTATTTTCACCTAATAGTGCTAACAGATTTTGCAGTCTTTGGGATTTTCTCCATATGAAGTACTCTCAGAAGGAAAGCTTTCAGGTATGATGTTTTCTGTAGGCTTTTCTTATGTGACTTTTATTGTGTTGAGGTAGTTTCATTTTGCCCCTAGTTCAAATATTTTTATCAGGTTTTGTATTTTGTCAAAAGCTTCTGTGTTGTCTCTTGTCTTTTCCTTCATTCTGTTAATGTGGTGCATCCCACTGGCCAGTGTTCATCTGTCAAACCATCCTGCATTCAGGCATAAATCCCACTTGGTCCTGATGTGTAGCCTTCTTTGAACATGCTGCTAAATTTGGTTTGCACGCATTTTATTGAGCCTTCCATTTATATTTCAAAATAAAACCTTTTCCTGCACTTTGCAGACACCACTGTCCCCCGTACCTGCTTGCCATGATCAACCCCACTATGTTCTTCCACAGCTGATGCTCCTTCAAGCTGTTTGCCGACAAAGTTCCAAAGATAGCAAAAAACGTTCGTGCTCTGAAGCACTGGAGAAAAGACTTGGTTATAAGACTCCCTTCTTTCATAGACTTACTCCAGGAATCGTGTCATGGTGGTAACTTCACATGAGGTAATGACACTGCTGGCAAGTCCATCCACAGAGAGAAGTTCTAGGATGAGCACTTCTTCCTGGAACGTACGGTTCCTGGCATCTTGTTCACAGCAAATGCTGGACCAAACATAAATGGTTCCGGTTTTCACCTCCACTGCCAAGACTGAGGGGCTGGATGGAAAGTGTGTGTCTCTGAGAAGGGGAAGGATGCAGTGAGGGTCGTGAGAGCCGTAGAACACTTTGTGTCCATGAATAAGAAGACCAGTGAGAAGATCAGAACGGCAATCTAATACTGTTGTGTCTCCGCCACCAGACCATTTCTTAGGGGCTCAGCAGAGTACCCTCCGCCCATCTGTTCACAGTACCCCATCATTTTTGTTTGCTCCCTGCAGTTCTTTGGGTCCCGTGCTCTCCTTACTCTCCTCCAAGTCTAGCTGGACTGCAGAGTCAAGTGTATGATCATGAATAAAAAATAAGAAAAAAATTTCTATGCCATTTATTCAGTTGACTCTCCAGACATATATGCAAGCTGATTTTCTTTTACCATCTGTGTATATCAGAGACAGAGAAGGAGGAGAGGATGGAAGGAGAGAGCAAGAGCAAGAGCAAGAGTGAGAACATATTCCAGGAATGCAGGACTTAGAGCCACATCTAGAGGTCGGATGGGACCTTGTGGTGGGTTCCATGTGAGGGAAACATTATGCTGAAGCCATCCCCTGTGCTGGTCAGAAGAGTGCAGGGTGGTACTAGCAAATCATGTCACCAAGCCCATTCCCTATCATGCCTAGACACAGGCACATGACATTTCCAGGCTTCCTGTGATTGCAGAGCATCATATCCTGGGATCTGGTAAAGGGGTCTCTCACAGGTGTTCAGAGCACCACCTCCATCCTGGTCCCTAAACCATACACACAGTCCTGTGGCTCTTTCCCCCCCTCTGTCCGCCCCTCTGTCTGGGCAGAGGAGACCTCGGAGTAACTTTGGAAAATGGAGGCCATAGAGAGAAAAACCTAGCTTCCCAACTCACAGCGGGAAGAAGGACCACCAGGTATTATAGTGCTCAGAGAGTACACACACTTGGGACTCAGGGACATTCTCTAGTGTGGTAACTGCAGCAATTCAACCAGAGTCTCTTGGCTCTAGAATTTAGTAAAACTAACCCCTCCTTCAGAATGCCTCTATTGATCCTCCTGCACTCAAGTGGCACGGTTCGTACATTTGAAGCCTCAGACTGATCTTCTGCCCCTCCCTTGGACTCCACTGTAACACCGGTCTCACAAGACCAGGATCACGTCTGCTTACTTATCTCCCCAGCCAGACCGTGAGCCTGTGTGAGCAGAGAGGAGCCATTTCCTTCCCAGCTGGACCCTGTTCCCCATGGAGGGCCAGGACCTCATGAGAGGCTCGGCCCCACTTGCTCTTCTAAATCAAGAGGCGCAGCAACACCAGCCATGAGTTCTGTTCTCAAAGAGCAGCTCAGCCTCGGAGTCACCATCATGGTCGTACAGAGGATGGCATTTCCAGCCTGTCACCTCCTCCTCCAAGAAACGAATGTGTCTGCACACCACCTACACGGCTGAGTGACAGCCTCAAGTCAGAGCTCCGGGAAATCAGCACCAAGATCCAGGATGGTAAGTGTCAGGACAGAAGTTTGTCCAGGTAGATCACTGGAGCCACCCAGAGTGACCAGGGCATTCTACAGAGCTGGAGACAGACCCCAGGAGCAACTCAACGCAGTGAGCTTCCCTAATGCCCCCATCGTCTCCATGCCTTCCACCTACACGTGGCCCCGGGCACTGCTACACATCCCCAGGAGACCCTCAGCCAAGCTGCACACCTGTCACCTGGAACCCCAGGGCATCTAAGCCAAGTTAACTGTTGGCCTGTGGGTCAGCGTAGGTGAGTTTAGACACTACTGCAGTCTCTGACTTCAAAAGAGAAATCTGTCTGGAACAGGTGTGAGCGGACACATTTGTCAGGGCAGAATGGACCCTGCACCTGCTCGAGGAAGGCAGCCGGTAGGTGAAGAAGGGCCATGCAGGAGCTGGGCGCACTCCCGTGGGCCCCACCGTCGCCCTGGTGCCACCCTCCCGCCCACTGGCAGAATGCACAGCTGCTGGGCAGGGACCCGCGAAGCCTTTGGAAAGTCCTGCAGCTGCCTCTCCGCAGGGAGCGCGCTACACCAGGGGCAGCAGCACAGAGCGGGGTCTTGGAAGGAGCCGGCAGGACGGGCCACGACTTCCCTCATCTCAGAAGCAGTTCAAACCACAGATGAGGGACTTTATGTCCTTCTCAGCAGCGGGGACTGAGCTGGCAGGACGGGCCAGGATGGCGCCACGACTTCCCTCATCTCAGAAGCAATTCAAACCACAGATGAGGGACTTTATGTCCTTCTCAGCAGCGGGGACTGAGCAGGCCTGTAGAGCCCCTCACACACCCTGTTCTGTCCGCCACAGCCCACACAGCCCTCCGCGTGGGGCAGTTCTCAAAGTCACCAGCTGTGGACCTAGATCCTCAGGTGCACTGCTCAGTTCCAGCCTTCTGAAGTTGGATTCACATTTGAGAGAGCTAGGCTCATTGCTGAGAATGGCCTGCCCTCTGGTGGTCTCTGAGCACTGCAGGCCAGACAAACCAAGCTTCTCCCTAAGGTGAGCTCAGGGCAATCCCAAGGCCTGGCAGGTGTGACTTCTTACAGGGAGGGTCTCCACACAACACCCAGGCATAGGCAAGGAAGGGCATGTGGTGTGAGAGCAAAGGAATGTCCTCTGCAGGACCCTGTCGTCACTGTGATTCCAAGGACACCAATTAGGTCTAGTCCTGCGCCCCTGGCCCTTCCTGGAGGGAAACCCTCCCCACCACCAGATATGTGAACAACAGCCTCCTCCCCAGACACTTTGATTGCAAAGCCCAAATAGGCCCAAGCAAAGTGATATATCCAGGGAGGCCCGCTACCCGAGAAAGGGCTAGCCTCCAGAGATTGGATCTAGGAGATGAGTGCCAGGCCCTGAGGACCTTGAGGGACAGGAGAGCGAGAGACGGTGCCAGGAAGAACCACTCAGTGACTAATTGCTGAATCTGAAACTGTGGACGCCCCACAACAGGGAGGGAAGCTGATCGGCCCTGCTCAGGAGTAACTGAGCAGGCCCTTGCTGACCTGGTCCTAGATGGCCCAACACTGGGAGCATCTCATGGTGGACTTGGCTATAGAGGAAAGGAAACGAAGGGTTCTGTGAAGGCCGACATGGGTGGACAGGGCTACCATACCTCCTGTCACACAAACTCCATACCTCCTGTCACACAAACTCCATACCTCCTGTCACACAAACTCCAGGCTCCTGCAGTGTTCTGGTGTTCAGGAACCCCATCCCATCCAGAGCCTGAGCTGTCTCCACTAAGCGACCAACACACCTACTTTTCTGTTTGGGCATAATGCTGTAGCCAGCAGAGCACCACTGGAGGGAGCCGGAGCAGAGGGGCCAGCAGTGGACAAGAGCAGGGTTCCAACTCCGCAGAGAAGGCGTGTGAAGGACAAGAGGTCTTCCTTCAGAACAGCGGCACGGCAAAGCCGTGAAGGTGCTCTGAGGTCGGAACGCTGTGCTGTGCATGCTGCCCTGCCGGGGCTGGCTTCCACAGAAGAAAGCACTCCCTGAACCGTAAACGACGGGTATCCCTGCTGAGGATGAGGATGTGAGGCAGCCACTCCCTCGCCCTCTCCCGGGCTGATAGACCACACAGCACGACAGAGATGGGTACCATGTCCCTAGGCCCTGTGGGGCAACCCTGGTACCCCAGCCCCAAGGTCAAACGCCGCTGATCCTAAAGCAGACCTGGCACCTGGGGGCTGCTGCTGATTCTGCTGCGAACGGTTTGCAGCTGTGCGTCTATATCGGCAAGCAGCTTCTATCAAGCCCAGCTATTCATATCCTCTTCCTAAACGGAAACACAAGGAAGTGTGTTGGCAATTTTGACTTTATTTCATAAAACACAGGATGAGGCCAAATGGGGGTGGGTTTTTGAACAGACTCTGATGACAGATCTGAAAAGTCGAGTTCACTTTCAGCTGCAAATACCATTTAGAGAAAATGTCTTGTTTTGTCAAAAGAAACTGTGTGTTGACAAATCTCTTCGCCTCAAACTCTCAGTGGGTGTTCCACATGCAGGAGGCACTTGCCTCCTGCTGGGCCAACCCTGCCCCTGAGGCCTGATACAGGCAGGTCCCCAGGTCCCAGTAAATAGATACCAGCCCTAACTCTTAAGCAGCCACCCCCGATGTGCATGGCGTGGCGTGCATGTGCTGGCCTCCACAGTAAGCCTTACCCTCCTTCTGGATGCCTGCAAAACCAGCAGCCAGTTTCAGCCCCCAGGAAAGTGCACCCCACCACCCAGTTCATCAGCAGGTGTTTCAGACCCAAGGCATCCTTCAAAGGCTGGGAAGGCACTTCCATGATGGCAGGTGACTCACCTGCCTCTACCCTCACCAGGGGCCCCCAGCCTTTCAGGTCCCTCACTGGGATCCTGGAGCCCTGTGACTTACCCATGCCACCCTCAGCCTCGTAAGACCGCTGATGACCCAGTATCCACGGCTCCTACATCCAGCTCCTTCTCTTCCAGTCTCTCATTCCTTGCTTTGCGCTAGTGGCCTCCTGGAAGCCCTCCTTGATCATCCTGTTCACTCCAGGCACCCTGAAGACCCCTCCTCATCTGGTCCCACCCCAAAATCCACATCTTGCTGTCTGTCTATCATGTACTGTGGACCCCACAGGAAGCCCTGTGCCCATCAGGACCCAGCAAGCCCCACAGAAAACATCAGGCCCAGGAAGGACTCTTGGAGGCAATGACTCTCCCAGCCAGAGGGGCTTGTCGCACTGTGGACTCTCGGGTTCCCGTCATAAAATGAGCTGGTGACTTGGTGGCCTGTGGGTACATGAGTGATCATCCCCCTGCCCATATATACATGATACTAAGGCTCAGGAGGACCCAGGGATCAGCCCAGGGCCATGGGAACATAAGTGGTCAGGTCAGAGTCTGAATCTGTACCCCTACACCAGCTCTCCTGCAGGACCCTGACCACTTAGCTCCAGCAGTCTCAATGTCCCTCTCCCTGCAGGTCCCTAGCTAAGCTCTGTATGCTGTTCTTACCATCAGTGGCACCCATTTCTCAAACTTAAAACCTACAGAAACTGAGGCCTCCCTCCCGCCTGGATCAGGAAAGAACCTCCTGTCCTTGTCCTCCTGGGGCTCCCCACTGAAAGGCCCTGTGATAGTTGATATTGTCAATTACACAGGAATCTAGAACCACCTAGGGGACAAACTTCTGTGCTGGCACCGTCCCATGGGCTGGGGTTCTAGACTGAAGAAAAAGGAGGAAGTGGGCTGAGCTTCATCTTGCTCTGCTTCCTGACTGACTGGGACACAATGTGACCAGCTGCCTCGCAATCCTGCCCCGAACCTTCCCTACCGTGATGGACTGTACCTCCAAACTGCAAACCAGAGTAATCCCTTCCTTCTTAAGTTGGTTTTGTTGGATATTTTTGCCATGGCAACAAAAAAAGTAACTAGTACAGGAAGCCTAGGAGTTCAAAGTTATGATAAGAATGTGGACGACTAACCACCAGCACAGTGAGCTCAGCACAGCCTCTCCTCAGCCCCCACGGACTCCTTGCTCATCTCCTTGGCCCACACAGCTGTCCCTGCACAGGTGAGGTCTTCCTCAGGAGAGCTGACGTAGGCTGGAATGGGTTGAGACCTCCTCCCCTTTTTGGCCCCTGACCATGCCCCCTCACAAGGTGGCTGGATAAGGAGCTTTTATGACTGTTATTATGCTGTTTAATGGATTAATGGATTGTATGTGTGTGTGTGTGTGTGTGTGTGTGTGTGTGTGTGTGTGTGTGCACGCGGGCTGATAGCATCAGGTGTCAGGCTGATAGCATCAGTTGTCAACTTGACACACCTGGAAAGAGGGATCTTCAACTGGGGGATTTCCTCTATCATATTGGCCTGTGGGCACATCTGTGAGGCATTTTCTTGAGTGATATGAGAGGATCCAGCCCACTGTGGGTGATGCAGGGGGGTCCTGCATCATATAAGACCCTCGGCAGGGGGTCCTGGGTCATATAAGAAAGCAGGCTAAGCACAAGCCAGAGGAGCAAGCCAGTAAGCAGCATTCCTCCATGGTCTGTGTTTCAGTTCCTGCCTTCACGTTCCTACCCTAAGTTCCTGCCCTGGTTTCCCTCAAGGATGGACTGTGCCTTGGCGCTGTAAGATGAAATAAACCCTTTTCTCCCCAGGTTGGTTTTGGGCAGTATTTTATCTAAACAACAGAGAAGCAGACTAGAAATGTCTGCATGTGTGTGTAGTTGACCAGAGAGGCCAGAGAGGGCATCAGATCTTCTGGAGCTGGAGTTACAGGCACTTGTGAGCTGCCCTGTAGGTGCTAAGAACAAATCTTGAATCCTCTGCAATAGCAGTGGGTGGTCTTAACCACTGCGTGGTCTCTCCAGCCTCTATTTGACGACTGTTGCAATAAAATCTACACTCCATTCACTGCATCCATTTCTTTGCTGTTTAGTTTATTCATGAAATCATGTAATGCAGAGCACCTATGCCCTCATTTCACATTCCCCATCTTCTCCAGTGTCTGGTAACCACTTCCCGTCTCTATAGTCATGCCTCTTACAGACATTTCATATAAGTGGAATCACACAGCGTGTCCTTTTATGTCTGACTTCTTTCCCTTTGTGTCACGTGTTCAAGGCCCACCCAGGTGTTGCATCCATCAGACCTTTATTCCCTTCTGTGGTCGAACAGCGTTCCATGGTGTGGATGGGCCACATTCTTTTTGTCCACTCTTTGCAGGAACTTGGGTTGTTGTCACTTTTCACAACTATGAAGCAAGCTGCTGTGACTGTTAACGTGGCCGGCTCTCAGGGATACGTTTCCCAGAGGTACATACTTGGGACTAGAATTCCTAGATCGTCTTTAAAAGTTTCCTCATTGTTGTGAAAAATACCTCAGAGAAACAATTTAAAGAAGATTTATTTTGGCTCAGTTTCCAAAACAGTCCATGGTTGGTTGGCTCCTTTGTCTCTGGGCTGTGAGCAGTCAAGGACATCATGGCAGGGTTTGGTGGACGACAGCAGTTTACATCACAATGGCCACAGAGAGACAAAGCCTGAAACTAGCTGATGACTTCCTCCTTCCACGTTTAGCCTGTGTGTTTAGCCTGTCCACAGTCAGGGTAGGTCTTCCCTAATTAGTTAGTTCTCTCTGGAAGAGCCCTCTCAAACATACCCAGAGGTGAGCTTCACTAATCTCTGAATCCAACCAAGATTAACCATCAAGGGCCGGGGAGATAGCTTAGCAGGTAAGAGCAGCTGCTGTGCAAAGATGGAGACCTGAGTTCAAATCCTGAGCACCGAAATAAAAAGCTGGGCGTGCCACCATAACCAGATGGTAAACTATTGCTGAAGACATCACACACTTTTTGTGGAAATAGAGAAATCAACCTGAAACTAACCAGGAAACCTCCTTGCTGCTGGCAACCGCAGGTGCTGGAAGGTGCTGTGCAGGCCACTGTGGGAGGAAAGACCTCAACGGCCTCATCCAGCGCTGGACCCTGCATGCCTCAACACTGACCTGTCAAGCTAGATGTGCTTACTGGTTGTCTTAGTTTGTTCTTCATTGCTGTGACAAAATACTCTGACCAATACCAACTTGGGGAGGAAAGGGTTTATTCAGCTTACATCTCCCTAATTAGTTAGTTCTCTCTGGAAGAGCCCTCTCAAACATACCCAGAGGTGAGCTTCACTAATCTCTGTAAGAGCAGCTGCTGTGCAAAGATGGAGACCTGAGTTCAAATCCTGAGCACCGAAATAAAAAGCTGGGCGTGCCACCATAACCAGATGGTAACTATTGCTGAAGACGTCACACACTTTTTGTGGAAATAGAGAAATCAACCTGAAACTAACCAGGAAACCTCCTTGCTGCTGGCAGCCGCAGGTGCTGGAAGGTGCTGTGCAGGCCACTGTGGGAGGAAAGACCTCAACGGCCTCATCCAGCGCTGGACCCTGCATGCCTCAACACTGACCTGTCAAGCTAGATGTGCTTACTGGTGCAACAGCGGCATGAAAGTCCAGGGGGTAACCAATCGTTTTCTGATCAGATTTAAGGCCCACCCCACAAAAAGAGAATCCAAGCCTGATACTGTAAACCTAGTCAGAAACCCATAGCTGAGGAGGTCATAGACCCTAGGAGGGAACCTATGATTGTTGTTTTACTAAATGGTCACTGCCTTCTAAATATTTATGTTTATACCCATAGATTAGTGCTGCTCTCAACTTTGGACAGAGAAGCTTTTTTTACAGTGGGCAGTGTCAATGTAGAAACTCCTAACTGGTCAAAGTGCTGAGAGTAAGTGATTGCGAGTCCTCGGCCCGAAATCAAATGTCTGTGTCTCACTTCCCCACAAGACTCAGGGAGCATCACGGAACAGGGAGTGGAAAGAATTAAGATCCAGAGGACGGGGAGGCACGCTGTGACATGCTGTCTTCTGAACATGGCATGGTTGGTGCACTCATGATCTCACAGCAGCTGTGGTTACCGCACAAGAGCTGCAGAAGATCAAGGCAGTCAAAATTCCAGCATAAACTGGGGACAAGTTCACAAGGACCCAGTCCTAGCTGAGAAGGCAGGTGCTGGGGGAGAGTCATTTTTCTTTCAGGGTGTAGCAACTGGTAGGTCCATGTTCCAGTGGACAGCACCACACCCGTGGGCAGACAGACAGCACTAATTAGACCCAGTGGGTTATTTAAAAAAAAAGACCGGGCATAGTGGTTGATGCACACCTTTAATCTCAGCACTCAGGAGGCAGAGGCAGGAGGATCTCTTTGCATTCCAGGCCAGCCTGGTCTACACAGATTGTTTCAGGCCAACTGGGACTACAAGGAGACCCTGTCTCAAAAAAAAACAAAAGGAGGAAGAGGAGGAAGAGGAGGAGGAGGAGAAGGAGGAGAAGAAGGAGGAGGAGGAGATCAAATTGGGAGTGGAAAAATTTTAATTTAAAGCCAGCATGGCTGTGTGTGCTTGTAGCCTCAGCATTGAGGGGATGGAGCCCCTCAGCTAGCCTAGCTGAAGCACTGAGTCTCAGATTCAGTAAGAGACCCCATCTCTAAGAAATAAGGGAGATAGCACCACACCCATAGGGGAAGGTGCCCATCCTCCTCTGACCTCAACATGCATGTTCATGGGTACTCACATGCACACTCATACACATATGCACATGCCACACACACACACACAAGCTTAACTATCACATCTGATAACTCTACCATTGACCACCCATCCTCCTCTGACCTCAACATGCATGTTCATGGGTACTCACATGCATACTCATACACATATGCACAT
The DNA here is from genome assembly GCF_000622305.1 of Nannospalax galili. NCBI lineage: Eukaryota > Metazoa > Chordata > Mammalia > Rodentia > Spalacidae > Nannospalax > Nannospalax galili. The sequence goes on from NW_008339924.1 coordinate 880,728, forward strand.
GCCACACACACACACACACAAGCTTAACTATCACATCTGATAACTCTACCATTGACCTTAATTTAAGATCTAGAATTTTCCAACGTGACTACGTCCCTCAACATTGAGTGTTCCGGTTCCCCATATCTGAACAAGCCAATGCTTCTTCCCGTTACAGAAGAGCATCTCAGGTGCTTAAGTGCTCTTTGTAGTCAGTTTGTAAAAATTTAAAGATTTGTGTGTGTGTGTGTGTGTGTGTGTGTGTGTGTGCGTGCAGTTGCACATACCTGTGCATGCACATAGAAGCCAGAAGAAGGTGTGAAGCAGACTTCGGTATCGCTGTCCACATATTCTTTTGAGGCAGTGTCTCTACCTGAATCAGGGGCTCATGTTTTCCAGCCAGCAAGCCCCAGCCAGCCTCCTATCGGCACCCCTCTCAGAGCTGGGGTTACAGGTATGTGCCAGATGCCTGGCCTGTTACATAGTGCTAGGATCTGAACTCTGGTCCTCAGGATTGCCCAGAAAGCACTCTTTACTGAGCCATTGCTCCAGAGTGCTTTCAATAAAATCATTATCAGATATTTAATGTGCAAACACTCTCTCCTGCTATGTAGGCTGCCCTGGCCTTCTTGATAATGTCCTCTGATTTGCAAAAGGTTTTATGCTTTCGATGAAGTCCATGTTTTCTGTTTTCCATTTGTTTCTTGTGATTTGGGTACCATATTTAAGAATCCATTACCTATCAGGCTGTGAAGATCTGTTTCCTGCTATGATGTTCACATGTTCTTTCAGTTAGATCTTTGATCCACTTTGACTTGGTCCTTATATGGTGTGAGATAGGTATTCAAGTTTATTCTTTTCTGTGTGAACATTCGGTTGTTCCCCCAATGAACGGTCTTAGCACCTGTAGTGGTGTGGATGAGCGATGTCCCCCAGATTAGCCAAAACACAGCTCGTTCCAGTTTCAGTGAAAGATTCTGTTTCAAAAGAATGAGGTAGAGAGATAGAGCTGACACCAGAAAGCCTCCTCTGCGCCACATGTGCACACGTGGGCCGGTGCTTTCCATACCCACAGTGCTCACAAATGCATACATCACACACATGCACAGAAAAGCAATGAATACACATGTAAGGCTGACTTGGACCAGGGGTCTCTTCCATTGAGCACCTGTCCCTCCTCTCAGGCGAGCTGCACGGTTGTCCTTACTGAAGCTTTGCAGTATGTTGTGAACTAAAGACATGTGAGGTCTCCAACTTTGCTGTTTCAAGATTGCCTTGGCTCACAAAATTGTATTCAGAATCTGTTGATGTTCTGTGGGTTTTTTTCCATTTTTCATGTCCTGAGTATGTGGTATGCATGTGTGTATGCATGTTTTTGCATGTGGGGTGCATGTGTGTATGCACATGCATGTGGAAACCCAAGGCTGATGTTGGGAATCATCCTCGCTTGCACTTCCACCTTACTCACTGAGGCAGGGTCTCTCAATCAAACCCAGAACTCTGATATGGCTAGTCTCTCTAGCCAGCTGGCTCTGGGGAATCCCGTTTCCACCTTCCTAGGCTGGAATTACAGGAGAGCTACCATACCCAGCCAGCATTTACATGGTTTCTGATGATCCAAACTCCCTCCTCATGTTTGTATGGCACGAGCTTTAACTACTGAGTCATTTCTCCAGTCCCATATTAGTTTCAGAATGGATTTTTCTGGGCATTCAAAGAAAAGCTTTGCTTTTGAAATGGACTGCACTGACTGTGTAGGCCAATTGGGAGAGTATTAAACAATATTAACAATATTAAAGCTTCTGATCCATGAACTCAGGATGTCTTTCCATCTACTTAGGTTGAATTTAATGTCTTTCAACACTGTTTTGTGGTTTCAAGAATATACACTCGGTTCTCCTTTTGCTAAACTTGCACCTAAATAATGTCCCGTCTTTCATTCCTTGTGGTAATTCGAGTCTCCTCTATTTTCTCGGGCAGTCTAACTGGAGGTTCGCTGGTTCAGGTAAGCCTTTTGAAGAATCCGCTGCCGGTTCTGTTAGCTTTCTCTCAGGCTTCCGTTCTGTTTTCTCTCTTTCCTCCCGATCCTTTCTTTCCCTCTGCTTGCTTTGGTCTCGTTTACACCGTCTCTTCTAGCGCCTTCCACTGAAGCTCTGCTGGGGCCACATACTGTGCATCTTGCCTCCATCTACCCTCATCTCAGATGCTTCTTTTTTTAACATTTAATTTCATGTGGATGAGTGTTTTGCCTGTAGGTATGTGAATGTACCACATGTGTACAATGTCCTTGGAGGCTAGAAGAGGGTGTCAGATCTCCTGGAAGTGGACTACTGGCAGTTGTTAGCCATCATTTGGCTCTGGAAACCAAACCCAGGTCCTCTGTAAGAGCAGTCAGTGCTCTTAACCCCTGAACCATCTCTCCAACCCCTTCTTTTTTTCCATTATTTTTATATATTTATTGTTTTATGTGTATGTTTTGCCTGCATGCATATAAGTGCACCACATGCATGCAGTGCCCACAGAGGCCAAAAGGGGGCACAGGGTTCACCAGAACTGGAGTTACAGAGGTTGTAAGCTGCCACATGGATGCTGAACACTTAAACCTGGTCCTCTGCAAGAGCAGTCAGTGTTCTTAACTACTGAGACATCTCTCCATCCCCCTTTTAAAAACTTTTTGAGAGTTTCACACATGAGTATTGAATGTATAGCTCCACCTGTCCCTCCCCTTTCCATCTCTTCCCATGCCCCCCCCCACTCCTTCTCAACTTTGTGACCTTTTCCTTGATTGTTGAGTGATGTGGGAGGGCCCGGCCCACTGTGAGTGGTGCCACCCCTGGGCAGGTACACCTGTGTTGTCTAAGAAAGCAGGTTGAGCATTGGGCCTGGGGAGCAAGCCAGTAAGCAGTGTTCCTCCATGGCCTGTGCTCCAGCTCCTGCCTCCAGATTCCTGCCCTGAGTTCCTACCTTGGGCTCCCTGATGAACTGTGACCCAGGAGATGTAAGACAAATAAACCCTTTCCTCCCCAAGTTGGTAGTGGCCATATGTTTTGTCACAGCAATTGAAACTAGAACAGTGTGCACATACACACACATTTGGCATAGCGTGAATGTGACAGTCAGAGGACAACTTAGGACAGTCGCTTCGCTCCTTCCATCACGTAGGTTCCAGGGATCTATCACAGGTCATAAGGCTTAGAGGGAGATGCCTTTACCCACTGGCCCTTGTTCATGATTTCTAATTTTAATCCATTGTAATCCATGATTTTGCTTTGAGTGGTTTCAATATTCTGAAGGTTTCTGAGGCTGACATCATGGCCTTGTGCACAGTCAGTCATGAAGAACATTCGGCCAGTTGGGCATGGTGGTGCACACCTTTAACCCCAGCAGTTGGGAGGCAGAGGAAGGTGGATCTCCATGAGATCAAGGTCAGACTGCTTTGTACAGTGAGTTCCAGGCCATCTGGGGCTACAGGGACCAAAAAGGAATAGTCCCCCGATGTTTTGGTGCACAGATCCTGCTGGTGGTGGCACAGAGTCCTGTAAGATATCAAGTAGACCTACTCAGCTTGTAGTCTGCCCCTGTTTCTCTGACTGCTCTGCCCACTGATGTATAGCATGGAGCACTGACATCTCCTGCTTCCATTGTCACAAGGTCTATTTTTCCACTCAATTCCACCAGTCTAGACATCACAGGTTTGGGGGCTCTGCTTAGCACTATTAGAGTAGCAAAAAGCCCCATTTAACTAGTCCAGACTATAAAATCCCTAGTCTATCTGTTGGAGAACCCACCTTTCCAGTCTCACTGGTCAATTACCTGGTGATAGAACCACCCCCAGGAAGGTGGGTTCACCTTAACTTACCCTAAATAGTTGGGCGGAACACCTGGTGTGCTAATGAGGCAGCGAATTTTTCCTGCCTGAAATCCTGCCTTGCAGCACAGGAGCCACAGTCCTGTAGGTCTCTGTAAGTCTGTCCGCCTTTTCTTCTTCCTGCCTTTCTTACTAAACCTGCTTTCTGTAAGGCTTTGGGCTGCCCCTAGCATCTTGTATTTCTTCATTTTTTCTCTCAGGCCTCCTTCCAGCCACGTGGCTGCCAGTCAGCCCTGTCTGACCTCCATGCGGGCTCTAACCCTGCAGGCTTCATGGCTTCCTTTCCGTCTCCCTCCACTCTCCTCCTCAGGGCAGCTGCCAGGATGACCAGCTGGCCTGCCCTGAGGATTTCTTTAAGATTCTAATAAAATTGTAAAAGCTTCTGTTTGGGTCCATTCTTAAATTCTTTTATGAATGAGACTAAGACCCCTCTAGGGGGGCGCTGTTTCTCCCCGTTTCAGCACCACATACTTATCTGTGGGAATGACTTTTATAAATGGACATAATCTTGACTAATGATTTTTTTATTAACCCCAGCAAAACCATGTGCTCTTGTGTCTTGTGAGCTGGGTACCCGATCTCATTTCCCAGGCAACTTCAATTTGGTACTCCACCCAAAAAGATAAACAATGAATGACTGAATGACTGAATGAACGAGGGTATGCTTGAAAATTAGCATATCTAAGTGAAAATTAGCATATCTAAGTGCTGAAAGTCGGCCTCCGTCTCCACAGTGGAGGTTGGGAAGGACAACTGACCTTGGATGAACTAGATATTTTAGAACTAGGAATGAAAAGGCCAGATGCTCGTCTAAGATGAGGGGCAAACCAAGCTTGTATTTCCCCAATTGAAGCTGTAAAAACATTTTGAATAAAATTATGGTAGGGCCAGACTTGGGACACGGTTCCAGGGACAGAGTTCCAGCAAGACGGTTCCATCAGCACAGTTCCAAATGAGATCTAGGGGAACAAGCGTCCTCTGTAGGAATCCCATCTTTTTTTGGGGGGTGGTCTTTTTAAGACAGGGTCTCCCTATAGCCCCAGCTGGCCTGGAACTCGCTTTGTAGACCAGGCTGGCCTCGAACTCACAGAGATCTGCCTGCCTGCGCCTCCCGAGTGCTGGGATTAAAGGTGTGTGCCACCACGCCTGGTGGAATTCCATCATTTTATGATTGGTGCTTCAGTGATACGTGTTTTCATCGTTTTTACTTTCATTTGCATCTTTTTTAATACTTTATGTGTATGAGTGTACTGCCTGCATGTGTGTAAGTGCACCTGTATCATGCAATGCCCATGGAGGGCAGAAGAGGGTGTCAGATTCCACTGGAGCTGGAGTTACAGACAGTTCTTAGCTGCGATGTGGGTGCTGGGAATCGAACCCAGGCCCTCTGCAAGAGCAGCCAGTGCTCTTAACCGCGGAGCCGTCTCTCCAGCCCCCATTTGTATCTTTTAATCTAAAGGGTCTTCTGTACATGGTTTGATCTTAGTTTTTTAAATCTATCTCTACCTTTTACTTAGATTATCTGATTCATTCATATTTATTATATGGACAAAGACTGATGTCTGAATTTTACTTGATATTTCCTCTTTGTCATTCATGGATTCCTCCTTTATTTATCCCATGTGAATGAGATTAATTTTTTCTAGTGCAATGTTTTACTTCCTTCAATGACCTTTTTGCAAGTTTTTATTTGCGTAGTGGCTGCTCCACAGCTTCCCATCCTACTGCATCAGTGTCCATTCCAGTGCTGAGAATAAAAGACTGAGGGCCCAGCCCTAAACAGGACATCCAAATCAACACCACCCCGGTCAACACTCCCAAGGCTCAGGAAACAGCTCAGGAGAGGGGGCAGAAAGAATGTAACAGCCAGAGGGTGGGGAGGAGAGCTGCGGACATGTGGATGGGTCTTCTGGATGTGACATGGTTATTGCACTCATAAATTCACAGCAGCTGAGGTTACCTGCACAAGATCAATCCAGTCAAGATTCCAGAATAAATAGGGTAGACGATCTTCAGACCCCACCCTTTACTGAAGAGCTTCTGGCAGCTGATAGCTGCTAGGAGAGGGAGAATCATTCTTTTTTGTTTGTTTTTCAAGGTGAGGCCTCTAGTAAGTTTCCCATGCTCCAGGGGAGGGCCCCAAACTCATCCATACATAAGTAGCACTAATTGGACTTAGTAAGTTATACAAACAAACAAGGGGCTGGAGAGATTGCTCGGTGGTTAAGAGCACTTACTGCTCTATTAAAGAACCAGAGTTCAGATCCTAGCACCCACATCAGGTTGTTCACAAATGCCTGTAACTCCAGCTTCAAGGGCTCCAATCTCCCCCTTCTGACCTCTGTGAGCACTGCACAGGCATACACATAAACTCTGACCTCCACATCACTGCACGACACGGGTGCACTCACATACATGCAGGCAATACACTCATACACATAAAATAAAAATATAAAAAAATCTTTTTCTAAGAAGACATGAAGATGTGAGGAGACAGTGTTGGGGAGACTTGGAGGGAGCTGGAGGGGGAGGGGAGCAGTGGGTATAGTGTGTCTCAGTGTTGGGGAGACTTGGAGGGGCTGGAGGGGTTGTGGAGTTCCTTTTTAATATTTTATTTATTATTTATTTTGCGTGTATAGGTGTATTGTCAGAATGTAGGTAGGCGTACCTGTGTCCTGCAATGCCCGAGAAGGTCAGAAGAGGGCATCAGATCCCCTGGAACCTAGAGTTAAGGACAGACCCTAGAACTAGAG
>NW_008339924.1:896258-901115 GCF_000622305.1 Nannospalax galili
TTGGAGGAGCTGGAGGGGGAGTGCAGCAGTGGATATAGCGTGTTTCAGTGTTGGGGAGACTTGCAGGGGCTGGAGGGGGAGTGGAGCAGTGGGTATAGTCGTGTCTCAGTGTTGGGGAGACTTGGAGGGGCTGGAAGGGGAGTGGAGCACTGGGTATAGTGTGTCTCAGTGTTGGGGAGACTAGGGGGAGTGGAGCAGTGGGTATAGTGTGTCTCAGTGTTGGGGAGACTGGGGGAGTGGAGCAGTGGATATAGTCGTGTCTCAGTGTTGGGGAGACTAGGGGGAGTGGAGCAGTGGATATAGTGTGTCTCAGTGTTGGGGAGACTAGGGGGAGTGGAGCAGTGGGTATAGTGTGTCTCAGTGTTGGGGAGACTGGGGGAGTGGAGCAGTGGATATAGTCGTGTCTCAGTGTTGGGGAGACTAGGGGGAGTGGAGCAGTAGGTATAGTATGTCTCAGTGTTGGGGAGGCTAGGGGGAGTGGAGCAGTGGATATAGTGTGTCTCAGTGTTGGGGAGACTGGGGGAGTGGAGCAGTGGATATAGTGTGTCTCAGTGTTGGGGAGACTTGTAGGGGCTGGAGGGGGAGTGGAGCAGTGGATATAGTGTGTCTCAGTGTTGGGGAGACTTGTAGGGGCTGGAGGGGGAGTGGAGCAGTGGATATAGTCGTGTCTCAGTGTTGGGGAGACTTGTAGGGGCTGGAGGGGGAGTGGAGCAGTGGATATAGTCGTGTCTCAGTGTTGGGGAGACTTGTAGGGGCTGGAGGGGGAGTGGAGCAGTGGATATAGTCGTGTCTCAGTGTTGGGGAGACTTGTAGGGGCTGGAGGGGGAGTGGAGCAGTGGATATAGTCGTGTCTCAGTGTTGGGGAGACTTGTAGGGGCTGGAGGGGGAGTGGAGCAGTGGGTATAGCGTGTCTCATTGTGTGCACGTGTTTTACTTACTTTTTCTGTTGCTGGGGAAATACCATGACCAAAACCAACGTGGGGAGGAAAGGGTTTATTGCATCTTACTTCCAAGTGACAGTCCATCTCTGAGAGAAATCAGACAAGAGCTCAGGGCAGAAACCTAGAGGCAGGAACTGAAGCGCAGACCATGAAGGAAAGCTGCTAACTGGCTTTCTTATACAATCCAGGACCACCTGCCCAGGATGGGCACCATGATCCACAGTGGGCTAGGCCTCCTCCATCATTCAACAATCAAGAAAATGCTTCACAGACATGCCACAGGCCAGTTCAACAGAGGAAATTTCCCAGTTGAGGCTCCTTCTTCCCAGGTGAGTCAAGTTGACAACTGAAACCAACCATGACAACATGTATGAAATTCTCAAAAATAAAGAAAAATTACTATTTAAAAAAAGAATCCACCAAGTGTGGTGGTGCATGCCTTTAATCCCAGTACTCAGAAGGCAGAGGTAGTTGGATCCCTGTGAGTTTGAGGTCAGCCTGGTCTACCGAGCAAGTTCTAGGCTAGGTGGAGTTACAGGGAGACCCTGTCTCAAACTAACAAACAATCCGCTTTGGATGTCGACTAACAAAATTCCCGATTGTATTGGACACTTTGATGCCTTCCTCTGTTCGGCCTGACACCTAGGCCCTCTCACAGGAAGTCTGCTGCCTGCTCGCCTCCCAGTTCATGGGTCACTCTTGCATGTCTCTTCATTTCATCAAACACTGGACATGATGGATACTGATCCTCTCCTACCATCCTAGGACTTGTCTATTACCTCCTCTGTCTCCAAACCAGCCTAGGTCACTGTCGTAGAGACCACCCCCTCTGTAGTGTGACGCCTGGGTGCCTTTCCTCTCCTCCATGGGCTCCCCGTGAGGGAAGGTGGCTTCAGTGGTCTATCTTTGTCGCTTTCCCTCATCTGTCTCTAAGATGCCTACTTCATATACCAGCCAATCCACATGTTAAACTCTATTTTCACTATGCCTGAGGCATAAACTGTTCAGCACATTGATCCAGTTAAATTCAGGTAAGAACCACCTTCCAGGCCAGTGCTGGAGGCTTGCTCTGTTCCAGCAGGCTCTTCTACCTGTCTCTCGGTGCTTTCTAGGAAACCAGCTGGCCCATGACACTGCTGCTGTGAACTAAGGAGCACTTGGACTTGAACTGCCTCACACCTTGTTTCCCATAACCCCAGATCCATGGGGGAGAGCTGCAAACCCTCTCATGGTGTCCTCCAAAGGCGCACGTGTGGAAGCCTGTGGTGCATCTAAGAAGTACTGGGTGGAGAGCTGGGTGCCCCTGGACAGCACAGCATCAGGGCAGAGCACCCAAGGGCGGGTCCTGGCTTAGTTGGGACTTTGGAGCCCATAAATCACCTCCACACACAAGTGAGACATAAGCATGGCTCGTTCTCACACAGCAGTTAATGAATAAACTAGAAGCACATTTATTAACTCGAATGAATCCCCCAAATCATCACGCTGCACAGAGGGAGGAAGGTGAGGAAGGAATCTCGCAATGTGATCCCATTTATGCAAATTTTTATAGCATGCAAAACAACATTATAGATTGTTTATGGATCAATCCACACCTCAGAAAGGCACGTGGCATGCAGGGAAGGACACACCACCTCAGAAGGGCAGTCACCACCAGGGGAAGTAGGTAGAGGATTGGGGCTGGGGCTGGGGCTTTGCCTCCAGGCTCAATTCATCCCAGGGAAATAGTAGGGGAATGAGCACCAGTGACTCTACCTGGAGCCCATGGAGTACCCTGCTGTACTGGGGGGCTGGCCCCACACCCTCTGCCACCCACACGCACACAGCACACTGGGTATGTCCTTGACTCCAATTAGGTGCCGGCTTGGGAGGGACTCTCACAGTAAGCCCAGAACTCTGGACCGGGGAGAGCTTTACAGGAACATCAGCAGCTCCCCCAAATGTTCAACTGGCCAAGTTACAAACATATATAAATCAGCCCAATTTATCCTAACAAAGTGGAAACTTCCCAGTGCCTCCCAGAGCAGGAAATTAGGAGGGAAAGGGCTCAGGACTATCACCAGAGGCCAGAGAGGGTGAGAATGGGGGAAGCAGGATGAAGGTCAGGGTTAGGGTGGGGATGTAGGACCAGGGTGAGAATGGAGACCAAGGTGGGGATGGGGATCCTAGCAGGGGATGGGAGACCAGGGTGGGGATGGGGATCCTAGCTGGGGATGGGAGACCAGGGTGGGGATGGGGATCAGGGTGGGGATGAGGGTCCAGGGTGGGCATGGGGGTTCAGGATGGGATGGGGGTGCAAGATAGGGGTGGGGCACCCGGATCAGGAGGGGGCAGCAGGGTGCAGAATGAGAGCCAGGCTGGAAGTGTGCACACAGGTGCTCCAGGCCTGCTCCATCTAGAGCAGAGCAGAGCAAGGATCACCCCTGGGTTTGTGTGTCCGTTATGGATGGAGCCCTCTATATTCCCAGCTGTTCCCCTTCCCCAGATGGGAAGATGATAACTCAAAGCTCAAAGGCACAGCTGGGGACCCTTCAAAATGGAAAAGTTCCTCACCAGTGCCAGGGATGTGGTCCACTGACCTCAGGAAAGGGGCCACTTGGAGCCCTAAGGTCAAGTGCAGGCCAGCGAGACAATCCTCCCTTTCTAAATCTCTTTCAAATCTCAAACGCCTTGCTCTCAGAAAACTCTACTTACGACATCTTACTGCTTTATTATTTTATTATTTTTATTTGTATGCGTGTGTATTGTCTGCATGTATGGAACTGCACCTGTGTCATGCAATACACATGGAGGTCAGAAGAGAGCATCAAATTCCCTTGCACTCCCCCTCACCCCACCTCCACCTGCACCGACCCTCTCTGCACCCACCCCACTTGCACCCACCTCCACCTGCACCCACCCCGTCTGCACCCACCACCCATACCCACACCACCTGCACCCCACCTCCACCTGCACCCACCTCCACCTGCACCCACCTCACCTGCACCCACATCCACCTGCACCCACCCCACCTACACCCACCTCCACCTGCACCCACCTCACCTGCACCCACCCCACCTGCACCCACCTCCCGCACCCCGCTCGGCACAGCCACGCGCCGCGAAAGGCACCAGACCTCGCTGGTCGCCGCATCCTTAACAAACAACCCCCCCCCGCCCCCACCCCCCCTCCCCCCCCCCCCCTACCCCCCCCCCCTGCCCCCCCCCCACCTGCACCCACCACCCATACCCACCCCACCTGCACCCACCTCCACCTGCACCCACCCCACCTGCACCCACCTCCACCTGCATCCACCTCCACCTGCACCCACCTGCACCAACCCAGCCTGAACCCACCTCCGCCTGCACCCACCTCCACCTGCACCAACCCCACCTGCATCCACCACCCGTACCCACACCACCTGCACCCACCTCACCTGCACCCACCTCCACCTGCACCCACCTCACCTGCACCCACCCCACCTGCACCCACCTGCACCAACCCAGCCTGAACCCTCCTCCGCCTGCACCCACCTCCACCTGCACCAACCCCACCTGCATCCACCACCCGTACCCACACCACCTGCACCCACCTCACCTGCACCCACCCCACCTGCACCCACCTGCACCAACCCAGCCTGAACCCACCTCCACCTGCACCCATCTCCGCCTGTCCCGGCACAGCGTCTCTACCTAGCTGTTTACTAATCATTGGCCCCATTTCCAGTTGAAGAACCGGATTCTGCCGGAAATTACTAGGGAACTTTTCGTTGAGTTTGAGACGTCCACCTCCGCGCTCGGAAGGCAACAGCGCCCCCTGGCGGCGCGGAGACCTAGAGGAAAGAAGTAGGAGAAGAGGAAGGGACAGGGAGACCTGGGGGCAGCAGAGGCCGGGAGCTTAGCCCGACGTGGGGGCACAGGGAGAGCTGGGGGGGGCA